>NC_069123.1:41062539-41362539 GCF_026914265.1 Mya arenaria | reverse complement strand
CAGAAACAAGCTCAGTAGCAAGCAGTTTAAACATAAACCTGGTTTAATGGCACTGGCTTCTCTCAAGCCTAGTCGATTATTTTAATCGTTTCCATTGCATTTTATGAGATTTGAGTAGGCTATGCATGTTACATGTTTATTTCTGGTACCAAATGTAAACAAAATCAATAGACGTCTTCGTGTACCACAGTAAATTGTTTCCACAGGTTGACACACAGGTTGTTATGTAAAACACACGTTAAGTAAAATTAGCCACATATTAACTGTGCTTACTTGGAAGATATTGATTTTATAATTGGAAAAAGCATTGTTGACACTTGTTATAAAAATACATTGCGCTCAGTACATCAAGAGTAATAAATATCTGTTTGGACATTTTGGAAGAGTGTTTCCAACGTTAACACTCACTTAACTCAATACTATTTTATTAAATCACATTTTACGTTTAAATAAAAGCATATGAAAACTAACAATTACTACAAGTGGACACAATATAAAAGAGGTTGACTAATTGCGGCTTCATCACTCGTTATTTTGTATTTATATTATGCATTTCTGTAGCTCAAATGCTTATTTACTTTGTTCAACATTTTCTGCAATAAATACTGGTTAAACCAGTTGCGGAATTATTTATCATTGGCTAGTTCAAATAATATCATTTTGTAAATAGAAATGTATAGTTTATAAAATCAACTTATTTGAATACAAGTACAATATAAAAGATACAGTTGCAAGATAACTCATAATCAATTTCGTTTAGAATTGTCTACTAAGATTTTTCATAACAAAATGCTTTTTTTATTAAGATATCCGGGTTCATTTCTAAAGTATAAACTACAATTTAAATATTCCTTCTTGATAATATCAAACATTGAATATATAAGTCAGAAGTGCAGTTTGTCACTAATATCGTTTAGACTACAAAAACTACCTAAATATCCATGTTACCTGTGTTTCTGTAGCAGTAACAAGATAACATTATTTTGAAAAACGAATAATTAGTAACCTTTGGCAAAATTGCAATAAAGGGTTTTACAACACCTGAGTTATATGTGAAATTATTCAAAACAAATTGATTTTACGCAAAACTTCTTTTTGCTTTTAAAACAAACACCAAATATTACTAGGCAGGTGTCAAAGCCAGGTGGGTGTGTAATAAAAGTTACAAGACAGTGAGACATCTACGTATACATGTATATCAATATGTGTACGTGTGCATTGCAAACCCGAATAAGTTAGAACTACATGAAAAAGCAAGTTAGCTTTGTTTGTGACATTTCACCAGTTTTAAATGTCTGTGTAAAACGTAGTAAACCGGATACATTTTTCTAGAAACACAATGCAAAGTCACAACACTTTATGCAATTCCAAACAGTCAAGATATCATTTGTCAATTCATTGCCCTGCTAGCCTTTGACGTTTCAACGCACAAGAAAAGAAAAATCACGTGGAGCATTAAATGTTCATCAAAAGGTCAATGCCGCGATTAAATAGCAGTTTATTCCTCTATGATAATAGGAATTTGTGCCGAATTATTGTACAAAAGCATCGCCCCACTTAAAATCGCTAATGTTAATAAGCTTTGTCGTTTAACGCTGTATTACATTCCTGCCTTGTTCCTATTATATACAGGTTTATGTTGTTTTGTGAGGATACGTGTGTATTGTTCATTAGGGCATAAATCTTGTGATTCAATAATCGACTTCTAGGCTTGTTACTGTAGTTTGCGCTGTAATATTAAATGCGCTAGTTCTCATTAAGTCGGCTTTTATGCCCTTAAGATCCATTGGAACCTGTTTTGAATAACGAGTGGTCGAGTGACTCGTTGTGTATTTTCCTTGAATCGTTTTCCCGAAAACGATTGAAAAGTATATTTCTGTTAATGAGACGCATGCTATTTTGTTATATTGAAAATAGCATTTACCATGGTTTAACTATTTTACCCAAAATTCCGAAATCTTCTCTAATGAAATTGTGACAAAACACCACTGCAAATCTTCCTATTTGTACATTTGGAGATGACTCTGGGTAGATTTCCAAGCAGTACTCAGAAATCCATCAAATCAAAATACAACATGTTTCAGTGGTCTAAGCACTTTACACTCAGATATATTTAAGTTTATTTTGCATGTTCTGGAAATAATTTAAGCCTGTAATTTGTCTACAGGCATATTCCGTCTCATAACTGTCCCGAAAACACACAAGCCATTTAGCATCGTGTATGTCTGCTCCAGTAATTTCAAGTCATACTTCAAGCAATCAGTGTCAGATTTAAGGACACTAGGAAATGCTAAATTGTGTAGTCTTTGGTCTTCCCTGTAGAATAGTGCGTAAATATGGTGTTATGAGTATGTCTAGACAAAGTTAAATACTAAACATCTAAGATAAACTAAAATAATAATTATAAATATTATTCAAAAAATAATTCTGGGCAACAGACATCGAATGTATTTTGAAAACACGTTTATTATCTACGTATCCTCCTCTGTCTAGAGACTTTTACCCAAATTAGTAAACAGACCAATGAAAATATTTATTGTGTATTGCTGTTTTCACTATCGGATCTAGGGCTGAGGGCAACGCCATCCACCACCAACATCGTCCTAATATATAACCTAAGCCATTAACAATGTTGATTGTGCAGACTGGTCAGAACATAACCTGTGGACAACTTATCATTTTTGTATGCAGTTTGGTGCTGGTCCTTAGGGCCCTTGCCTTGTACCACTATACATGGATTATTGTTGAGTTTTTGACTACTGAGCTTGTCTCCGTATTTTACATTGTATTTATAACTTGAAAGCAAGGTTTAAATTTTGACAATCAATTCACTTGTTATCTTATAAACGGATATCTGGGCAGATAACTACACATGAATGTTTATTATGACGTGTTTGTGAATTTTTTTAACAATCAAGAGGTTGCTAGATATGTTCCCATATTTGATTTCATTAAGATCATGTTGATACTATAATGTAAATAATCATGTAAATAATGTATTTAAAATTCTTCTATATCGATCTTTGTTATCGAATTGAATCAATGACCATGTATATTTTATGAAACTAATATATTTTATCAATGTATCCAAAGAGAAAGTATGCACTAGTCTACTTTTGTTCACTTTTAAATGATATTTTTAAAGCCAACGCGAAAATATTACACGAAACTACGACTGACGAATATAATCAATTACTTAAAAATTACTCTGTTGAGCTAAAATACATTCCTGAGAAGCCTTTGTGCCAGAACACATTTGTTTGGTTTTCTTGGTATGTTTACTATCGTATCTTGCTCTATGTTATTCATTTGGTTGTACAATTGACCTTTACGAGCCCGTCGCGCTTTCAGTGAGAACGAGTCGCTTATGTTTGGAAGATGTATCTTCACGTCAATCGTATTATATGTCTATTTGT
Organism: Mya arenaria; assembly: GCF_026914265.1. Lineage (NCBI taxonomy): Eukaryota > Metazoa > Mollusca > Bivalvia > Myida > Myidae > Mya > Mya arenaria. The sequence goes on along the minus strand of NC_069123.1, from coordinate 41,359,123 downwards.
GCTCTATGGCGGCCGCTCATTTTCTACATTTTCTTTTTGTAGTTATTTATTATCTAGTTCGTTGTGATCATTACATATTTCATACTGAAAATTGAAAATCAAATACTTTGGAACGGCACTAGGGGTGCGCTGACAGTGTTTCAGTTATAGTCACTGTAGTTCAAATGTTTCATTAACACTGACAATTTTGTTTCCTTACGCTGGATTAATTGTGTGCTTCAGTAGGATCTCGCTGCAAAAAAAGTTTTCGTTGCATAGGTCTTCAACCCATTTCGATTTCAACACAAACGTATAAGGAAATGCCAATGTTGTCTTTTTATTGAAAAAGTTGAGTTGGAAATAGGTCCAATTGTTAGTTTAATAGCCTAAAATACCGAATCTGAAGTTATAGAAACTCATACCTTTTAGCGGTTAAACGCATCGCCTTGTTTCGGAGCATTTGAGACTCAGACTGTTGATCCAAAATGAAACACAGCAGACAAATAAGTGTTACTCCTTTTATTATAAATCATACAAAGCGCTCTTGGAAATTTTAATCATGTTACAAAAATAAAGAAAACAACTTCAGGCAATACAATTTACATGATTTATATCAATAGACAATAAACAACAATGTAAAAGCCTGAAGCCAATATGTTTTCGAAAATCTAACTATATCGCCAATCAATCTGGATAACATGTGGTATTACACTAACAGTATTAGAACCACAGAACATTTGACATAAAAAAACAAAGCGAACTGATGTCATTCAAATATAGCGTTCACTTATGTTGGTAAAACCGTACACGCAACATTACTAAAACACAAACAGTATCTATATGCATAAATTAAGAACACAAAAATATATTTCTTTATCAATAACAGTTATTGTTATTTCTGCTGAATTTAGAATCATATAAGGCATTTACGTAATGTCAACTTAAAACATTCAAAGAAGATCACTAAGATTACTATGTCAGAATTATTTTACAACATAAAATTAATGTTTTGAACATTAGGTATATACATATTGTACAAAAACAATTATGGCACATTGTTGACATACAAATTGTATATATTTTAAAGTTTTAGGATGCAATTGCCGTAACAGCAGCACCTTTTAATTTTAATTTTCCATAGAATGTGTTCGAGATTTGCTCTTGAAAAGACCAGGCGCTGCCTTTTCTGATTTTGCTATTCTCATCACTGGCATTGAAATTCTTCTGATAAATGTCAGGCGTTTTTCTTCAAGCGTAATTCTTTCTCTGATTTTATCTTCAAGGGCTTGGAAGACAGTGTCAATATTGTCGCCTGTTTTGGCAGATGTAGTAACAAACTTTTCCTCCCAGTCCATACACACAACCGAATCGGTCACTGCATGTGAGTGGCTATCATCATCGTCTAAATCCGTTTTATTCGCGACAACAACGATTGAGTACTGTCCCTTTTGTTTCTGCTCTCTTATTTCATCTCGAAGTTGTTTAACAGTTTCAAAACTTTCTGGGTTATTCGCAGAAAATACTAGCAGGAATGCGTCCCCTGTTGCTATTGCAAGTTTTCTCATCGCCGGGAACTGATGAGAGCCGGATGTGTCAAGAATGTCGATTTCAACACTCACACTTTCAAACCGCATCCGGTGTCGGTGCAGTTCTTCTATAGTTTCTTTATGGCTTTCAGTGAATTTGTCGTGCATAAATTTGCTTATTATAGAACTTTTCCCGACGCCAGCGGTTCCCATGACTACGACCCGAAAGTTTTGCTTTATTAAATCCTTTCCTACTGGCATTGCTAAAATGGAGAAATAATACATTAAACAAGTTCAATCATAATTTTTCAGACACTTTAATATACAAAACAATTTTAAAAACAGATTTGATGTCTTAACATAAACAGTCAGTACTTAATATGCATGATTTGAAACTGGCATAACTCCTTCATCCAATTCTAATTATTATTTTAGATAACAATTGATATTTGTCATTTTAGTTGAAATACTGATATTCAACCACAATTATAAACAATGCGTTAAGAAAAGTTGTTCCAAACTTGAAGATATTTTCCAAGCTTTGCAAATCGATATGACTTGATGCGTAAAGTTAAAAAAAGTTATTGGAAACATCGTGAATGCCATTACCGTTCCCTTATTATCACAATAACGCCTCTACATTAAGAAGTAAGTGTGTGTCTCTCTCTGATATTCTATTATACAACCACCTCGTTAAAGGAACAGTGAGAAAAACAAGAACACCATAATGTGCGAAACTGTAGCCACACGTTAGCATCATGTTATTTCAAATATATCTCACATATTAGAAAATAATGAGACACTCCTGACGACCAATGTGTCTACTTTCAAAGGTCATACTCTTACTTTTGATACGCATAGATAGCAGCTTACTCATTCCTTACTCTAAATCGGAGGTGATTAAGTGTCGAAAAACGACATCCAAATGGACAGTTTGGTGATAAATGGTAAACGGAACTGAGAGTCTTTTTTACAAACGTGATAGGAAAGTCATTTTACGTTTTATGGGATAGCCTCAATGGTGTAATTACATAGCCACCAAACAAGGGTCTTTTCAAACAAACGTATAAGGAAAATCATTATACGTTTTATGGGATACCCCCAATGCTGTCATTAAATAGCGATATCCGAGGACTTGATAAAAACGTAAACTGTTGCTTTTGGGCATAATAAGGAAGTACTAAAGCCCACATTTTGACAATGAAGGACAAACACATTCGACAACAATAAAAAAAATCAAAGATTTATAGCAATATAGTTTAAAATCAAATGTGTAACCCAATAAAAAAAAATTATATACTCTTTGGTGAACGTTTACGTGTATATAAATCGTGCCAATATATTGAAAACGTTCAACTTAAGCGATATGGAAACTGAAGAGAGCATGCGCACAATACGTTACCAGGTATTCAATGTATATCGACCTACAGCATTCACATACGATATCAAATATAATTATGTTTATGCTATTAACATTACGAAATGCACAACAGACTATCTGGTTCAATTTGACATTCTGTTTTCTGAAAACTTAGAAGTATTTTAAATACACAACTAATATCATAAACTGTTGTCTCCCAATCACAATTTCTTACTATTTTTCACACTTTAAAAACAAAAGAAGAACACTCGTTTTGTTATAATAACAATATTAACAGTCATTATCATAAGGGAACATAATATGTTTATAACTTTTTGACATGAGTTATGATTAGAAAGTTGTTAATTGTATTTTCTGTTTAAATCATTAAATCATAAACCCACGTGAAGTTCTTATGAATTGACAGCTGGCACGGAGGGAATATCTGTATCATTTACTTGTTTAAGGTTAATTGGTCGGTCACAGCTGCTGTTATTAATTTTTGAAGTGTTTTGCAAACAAAGAAAAGTACATACATTTCATGTCGATTGCAATTCGCCGGTAGGATTGGAAAGAGCTATTTCCACAATATTGACAGAGCATAATCCTTTTGCATTGGAACCATTTAAATAAAAAAACATATAATGCCACATGTATGTATTTGTTTCTGGAAATGGTGTAGTGTTCGTGTTTATGTACTATATCAATATGGTCTTTATCTAAAAATTATTTATATAATTGACAGTTTCTTGCAAACAAACGAACAAACACAGGTAGCGGGACAACACAATTAGAAATCAAAACAATATAATTACCTTTATCAATCAACGCTTCATTTTTATCCTCCGCAGCACTTATTTAATAAAACTAAATAATTAATTAAAACAATTTGTCTTATAAACATTGTCTCCGAGATAAATATTATAGTATCTAAGGCAAAGTGGTCAGGTCAAATCACTCGAAACGTCTGTCAACCACTCTGAATGACTCGGTTATATATCTGACAAAAGTCCAATAGGGGCGTATGTCGATGTGGTATTGGTCCTCATAGCCACACAAATAATATGCAAGTTGATAAAATCCAATAGTCCTTGCGTCTCATGGAATCGTATTACGGCTTACAACTCTTGAGATATTTTTACTTTCTGAGAAATAAGGAAAATTGTGACATGCGTGAAAGAGTACCTATTCATGACCGTCCTGAAAGTCGGAAAAGCATCTTTATTGTTCTTTGTGAATTGTACAGCTTTTAATTGTCAATATGAAGAAACACTTTTCTACTTTAAGGACCTAACGACGCCATTCTCAGCAACAAAACAGGTACCGACTGAATTGTTTAATTAACGCACAATCCGCGTAAAGCATTGTTGTTGTTTTTTTTAAATGTAATTATGTTTAACCCGAAATACACCGTACCTTCTCCATTGTGTTTGTGAATACTACGGCTGAATCCTACACAAATTAACAATTTACAGATATTTTTTTATTCGACACAAAAAATAAGGCTTGTCAGATGTTATCATTAAATTGCTGCATTATCTAAGTGCAATGATTGAAATACTCTCCTAATATTCTTATTATTACAGAGATTTAAATAAGTCCTATTAAATTTTACTTCTCTTGATGGAAGAACCTAAGTAACTTTTGAATGCTGACTGACTAACTCATTTCCTTCGTGAGTCTTTATAGAAATAAATATAATTATACTGTACATCTATGTATTTTAGATCTACAATCCTGCCAGTAGCAAGACGTTCAAACCAACGTTCGGACCATATTAACACCAGGTTTTTTTACTGATATTTACGTTGTTATTACTCTCCAAGAAACCCAATCGACTATCCTAGGACCAACTGGATGTTATCGGTCCACTTAAAAACATCCATTGGTTAATAGGGTCAACCGGAAGTTAGATCTCCTACATATCGATATTTGCTTCATTGAATTAATGGTGTCAATTGATACGGTTGTTATCATTATTATTTCTTTCAAGACAGAAACGAAATGATTTCCAATAACTTACAAAACGCAATTTCTGTGACTTAAATATTCATTATATATAACGTATTGACTCCACGACAAAACCACAGGCCTTGCATAATCGAGTATTACTTTAAGATGCCTCAAAGAAAAAAGGACAGATGTTTCGTAGGCATTTTTATCTGTTGATAACTAAAAGGAAAAACAGATTGCATTGTTTATAAAATTTACACTTAATGCAGATTGTAAATTGAATTGATGACTCATGGGCGTTTGTACAAAGAGTATGGTAAGGATTTATGCTACAAGTTTTGATAAATATTTAAATTTTTTGGCATCCCTTCCAATCATAAAATATTTTGTTTATTCAGTCTGTATCAGTACATTTTCAACATAGATAATGTCACTTATTTCATGTAGACCAGAGTCGTTCGATGGAAATGATCTCCTGCTTTGGTGTTACTAGTATATAATTTTAATAGCATCATTTAACCAAAGAGTGTTTTTTCTTCAAATGTATCAAAAGGATCCCTTTTATCAACGATCTTGCACACAATAACTATGAATTACTGAACAATATCAGAAAATCCCGAAATGCCAAACTAATCTATAGTTAAACAGCTCCGTAAGAACGAAACATCAAAAACATACAGCGGTGAACATGACATCTGAGTTTAATAGATAGTGCAAAATAACATGAGATTCAGTAAACTAGTGGCAAACGTCCTTGAGCATAACCAGCTTTTCAATCACAATCAAAATTTCGCAGAGCGCATTTTGATTACAAGCTGACCATTTCATATTGCAATTCCATTGACTGATTCCTGGTACAACATGATGTTTAAGCATTCATAAATGTGTCTCGCACGTTTAGTTGCTATTTTGCGATAGGTGACCGAACTTAGAACATACATGTATGTCAATCCCCAACAAACGACTCTAAACTGTGTCGTTGCAGTTCACCAGGAATAATTTAAGCACAATAATAAGCTTTAAGTGCAATGAATACTGCTTGGAAATATCCAGTTACAAGACTAAGTATATTAGCTTGTTAATAGGCGAACAACTGAATACTAACTCGGTAGAAACAAACGTGAAACTACACACCGTCAATTGCAGTGAACGCCAAATTAATTTCGGTTTTTAGCTAATATTGGGAAATGGTAAGTGAAAATCGTGAGCAGCTTTTTGAACATTTGGACTAACCTAGTTTGTTGGTGAATAGTACTAACTAGCAGGAGCAGCGTTGTGTAGCCAAAACGATCCCAACAAACATTTGAACCAGGAATGCATTTCGTTCTACAACATTTCGTCACCTTAGTGCAATAACTCAATAACTGCTTATAGAAATAGAAGCAGATATTGAGTTATGCACTAAGGTGACGATTTGTGAGGACCTAATCGGTTTTTGTAAAGGTAAAATTGTAACTTCTCGGCAGTTTCAATATCAGTCCGTGTTTCTTACAACTTCGAGTTGTGAATGTAGCCATGATGTCAAATTAAAATGTGTTGTACCCATGTAGTGTTAAGTATCTGCATATATTTAGATTGACTTCAATAATCACGATATATGGGCTAAATTTGAAGATATTAAAATGAATGTCAAATATTTGCGATTGTCTGCTTGAGTTGACTTTTCAATATTATAAAATCATATTTTCCTTCGATATCACCCCTTTTCGCACCCCATTTCACATAATGATGGTATTCGTCAACAAATCGTTAATAGACTGAAAATTAAATGTTTCCGTTACCATCAGTCCATTTCTACTTAAAGAGAAAAATCTCTGGTATTGTATTTTTCTTTCTTATATCTACTAATAAATGCTGTCAATGTACGTCATTGGCAAAATGTTTAATCCATCGATAAATCAACTGAGTTATAATATATCAGTTGTGGTTAAAATATAAATTCATTTGGACTGTCCTTACTCCTTGTTACAGCAAGGATGCTTCCCCTTAACTGTATTAAATACAAGCTTCGGCGGTGAAATTTATGTATTTTCTAACAAATTACATCAGTTACACAGTATTATATATTTATCCATACAATTAAAGCTTACATAGTAAAATAAAATGTAACTCTCTCGTGCATGTCATTGCAAGGAATATTTGATATTAAGTAGAATAATAAGCTGTCTCAAAGTGCAACCCGAGTAATGGTGTGTCTAGACTTGTGTTGTTAAAGACAACTAATTGCCCCTTTCGCACACGTGACTCGGGCCCTGCTTTTTGACATTGGATACTTGAAAAACTACTTCAACGCAAACTGAGCAGACACAGACTGACTTTATAATGCGATTATCCGAGAAAAATCGTATTTAACGTGTCATAGTGTGAAATGTAAATTCTTCATATTAACCAACTGTACACAACTACAAAACTATACATTGCTTCCAAATAAGTCTCACGGAATACAATATGATATTTAAAGGAGTATTTTTTGTCGACTCGTCGCCATTCTTAAAATGTATGATGTTCACGCGTCGCATGGTTTCATGCGCAATAATACATTATTTCGACACGTGATAACAGGTTTGCGGCCCGCGTAATCATGCCGAGTTACCGTCCTATAAATATAATTCTACGCAGTTTTATTAAACTGATATAAACTTGAATTATCATCATTCAAGCCAACAGTGAGGTTCTGTTTCCATTAGTATTCGACAATCTGCCTGCTTAAAGCAATACCGATCATTTTCAGTGTGTCTGAAAACATGAATTTACTATCTTCTAAAAGTGGAATCCGATCATTTTTCTTTTTTTCCTTTAAATTTTTTATAAGTTTTGGGTGTTCGTTATAAACAAACGAGCATACAAAATCAGACTTGTCCAAAGAGCGTTTTTTAATCATTGCCTTAAAATCCCTGTTACTAACATGTATAACCGTTTCGGTATATTTCTGGTAAGGATTTGGTGGATCAGCTTGTTAGTATCGTTTAACGAATATTCGACCTCCTGCTCTTCAGTTATTCAGACCAATTCAGTGTTCGGGCTGCTATGTAATAGTACCTACTGACAACTCAGTCAATATGTTACTTCCCTAGATAGACGTTCATCAGTTGCAAGGATGCTTTAATACAATTTGTAGATCTTACATTTAACAAAAGAGCCTCATTAACCCTCGTGTGACATATCACGGCCGCAATTAATTTGATTTTCTTCTTGATTGTAGACAAGCATTCCTTAAATCTCAAATGCAATATATTTAGAAGTAATGTAATTGAACAATTCAAGTCTCCAGTTCTTGGCATTTCTATTATTATCTATTAATTGCTCCTTAAATTGCAGTAGGACATTTAAGTTATTTTCTTTTTTATTTTACAATTTGACCAAATTATGGTTTCTAATTGAAGGTTTATTTATTCCCGTTAATATTTTTCAGTGAGTACAATTAAACACATTTTTATTCATCTTTGAATAATATAACAATTCTATGCTTTCTCTCGACACACACAAACACACGCGCGCACACACGCGCGCGCACGCACACGCACGCACGCACGCTCAGAAACTCATTTTAACAATTGTTTACGTTAATTTCAGTATTTATCTTTCTTGGTTGTGAACTTCGTACTTATCATTTTAACCCTATTTGCTCTTATATTTTAATTCTTATGTTAAGGTAACATCATTGCGCGTTAAAGGATAGATGTCTATAATTACAATTGGTTTAGTTTATAGTCATTTCAGTAAAACATAAAGAAAGTTACAAATATTTCTGTATTTGTTCACATACTTTACCCAGTAAAGCCTCACGTTTATTGAATAAAATGTTACTTGTTGTTGATTATTATATTGTTGGACAATTGTGGTGTTTCGTAGCATTCCCAATATAAGTGTTCTATGGAATCAACACCTAAATGGTAAAATGTTCATATTCTACAAGCGACAAGTTTAAACTCAAAAAGTAATGTCTTTGTTGGTATTGCTTTAAAAGGAACTTGTTATGAAAACTTCGTAAGGTGTTCTCTATATTGTATATATTACCATATAACTGTTTCAATTCCAATTGTCCATTTGCCCTTGCTTAGGTTTATCTGAAGTTTTCAAAGAATCCAAACCGTTCAAATTATTTAACGAACTCGGACGAATGCTGAAATATTCTCTGAATAATATATATGACAGCATAACAATTTCTACGAAGAAGCTATGATAGCAAATTGGAATCTCTGTTACATAACCTGCAAGACAGTATGACTCAGAAGCATCGCATTCCCTCTAATGGCATTTATCTAGAAACGTGTGTTTAGCTGGGATAAAAATGGAATAGCACAGGTATTGCTTTGAAGTCTGTAATGAATAGGATTCCTACGCATGCAAGTTGGATCAAGTATCTAATAGATACCAAAACGCTGACTTTGGCCAAAATAACTCTGGTATGATGAGATCCAATCATTTAAAATAACACTAACACACGCGCGCGCGCGCACACACACACACACACACACACATACACACACATCATAAACTTCGTTCAGTAATTTCAAACAAATAACATAAAAATGTATGGTAATTTGATTCCGTGTACGACGTCGACAAAGAGGTTTCTACCAATTGATAATTAGCACGAAGTATGAAAATTGCTTTCGAGTTTGCGGGATATTGCTTAAAAGGGATATGAAAAACCCGGTGCACGGGAAAATGAACCGAGATTCCTGTCGTTATATAATTGCGATCAGGATTTGTGAGTTTACAAACTGACTAGAAATATGGCCTCTGTTCGTGCAAGAAGACACTGTTGTAATTTTGGATGGCTTTGTCACTTGAGCGTAGTAAATATATCGATCGGAATATCGTGACACCAAACCCGCACTAGCATTTCTGTATTCATTTCTATAACTTTCTTTCTTCTCCGAAGAATAGTTTTTAATACAAGCCACTAATCTTATGTTGTTGTTATTTATTGAATGAATTTAGGCAACCCTCCATTACAGATCAAAACCTTATAGGACGAGGGTGTTTTTTTCCTGGAAAATGGTCTAACCAGTACTTTGGTTATATAATAAATTCTTTTATACGTAAAATTGCAATAAGAAAGACGTGTTAAGTGTCGATTCGTATTAGCGAAACGTTTTATTTTTTATTGTTTTTCGTCGAAGATATGGTTTATACATATGAGATAGCAATGGTTCTAATGTTGAGCTTTGGAATACTCCCGCAGAATTAGAACCTGTATCAGAACAGGATTCTTGAAAGGACTTTATACTATTTTCGATCTGATAATTAGATAATAACTAATCTACAAATTTCCAAAGCACATAAAAGCACGTTGGATGTGCTCAAATAATGTACGTAACTAGAATTTGGAAATGTTTTTGCCACCATTTATTTCAGCTGTTTATAAATTATTTCCATTCGTTCTGACGTCTAATGCGTTTTTGAAAGCAAGCTGAAGAATCTCAACTAACTTGGTCCGGAACCGATGGTATTAGATTATTATAGATAATAAGCCAGAAAATGAAAATGTGTTACCTTGCCTTACCATCCAAATTCAAAATAAACTAGCTTATTTTATTAAAAAATAATCAATTAAGATCACTTATTCTTCATTAATGACAGGCACTTATCGGTTACAGTTGATGGGTACTTAAAATATTTTTATCGCCTGTGAACAGAATTATAAAAAATGACAATCCTACTTTCGAAGCTTAAAGCTCTTTCAAATTATAGTTAATAACATCAGTTAGCAATGGCAGCTAACCCCATGTTCTAGCTTTAGTGTATTGTGATTCTCTTTCCGATAGTATCACGATAACGTATAGTATAAGGCAGCCGCTATGACGTTTCAAGACTTTTTTGGCTCGCAAATTAAAAAGAAATCAAAGAATTTCTTCAAATAAAACAGACGTCAAAGAAGTATACCTAAAGGAATACATCAATACATAGTTATTTTCCTAATGTAACAATGAACACAAAAAACGCGATGACAAGTACATAAGTATATAAAGAGGAGTACATAATTATTTCTCAGGGAAAATGTTATATTTGAAATAATAATTATTCTCTAATTACATTTTATAACAGATACGCGTGACTTACGACATTTACCATATTAATTAAGTCATTAAGTTGTTGACAAAGCAGACAGGTCTTAGTGAAAACAAACAAGTTATAATATTGGTTCACTTTATCACAAGTACGATTTTCATCTTTGTAAAGGTTACAAAAGGCAAAACACTACAGGGAGCATTTCTCATTTTCTTAACCGATTTCTTATCAGTGTTCCATTTCTTTATTGCAACATAAAAAACTTTTCTCTGAGAAATTGACCTGCTCTACAAGCCACTAAATCTGTGTTAACGACATTAGCTGTCCTTATTCCTTGACATGTCTGACACATTTGTCTCTTCGAATGAAGCTGGTCAAACAGTGTTTTATCTGCCATTAACCTGCTGATTAATGAATGCTTATCACAGATTAAGCCGTTAGTCTTAAATAACATCGATAAGTTGCCAATACTCGTACAACTTTTTCCCTAATAAGATTATGGCAGCTGTGGTGTTTCGTCTTTGTTATAATACTAGTTGATTAAGAAGGCATTCGGTCGTTCTTTGTGAGTTTTTCACATTATTATCGGATAAATGGAATGTGATGGCGCAGGGTATGCATTCTTCCGACGACTAGAGATTTGCTGCTCGCTCTTGTTTTCGTACTAGTACTTACTCATGTACCCATTTTAAAGTTCTCTGAATACTCGGTTCAATAGTTATAGGCGCATTAGGAATAGCGTCATGAAGTATATAAAAAGTGAATGGTTTAAAATATATGTTTTAAATCACTACATATATCTGAAATCCGTCGGCCATCTGAAAAAGAAAACCATCACATACAGCGACTGAAAAACTAACGGGCAATGTACCATCCGTTGCGAATTTCTCTGCAACATCTAATATATTAAATTGGTCACAACACCACGGACCTATAAACCATGGATTGGCAACTGCCCGATATCGGTGAAACGATAAGAAATAATAATTTACCCACAATCCTTAACGCGGGCTCGGCAAATATCGGAAAATTCCGTCGAAACTCCGATTGGTGATCTTCGGTTATTTCCGCCAGCTCTTCTGATAATTATTTTGTAACACCGACATGACGCATGTAATATTTTAGTAGTTTGTCGTCATTATATTTTCTCTAATTATCTAATTACCTAATATGTACTTGATTAAATTAATATTAAATTAGGATAATTGATGTATAGATCTTTATTTAGAGATCAAATAGTCGTCCCTTTAAAGCCAGTTCGTGTTCAAACGGAGATTCATATAATCAACCTTACCATTATGCCTTGTTCGTAATAGAATTAATTTTAATTAATAACTGTGATTTTAATCAGATTCCATTGGACTATTATCAACTCAAATGTTTTCCTACATGTATATATTCGAGACGAGAGTTGCCAATCCATGGTTTAAAGTTCCATGGCAACACTGAAAGTCAAGAACTAAAAGCTTAACCCAAATTTAGAACATGGACAATTTATGTTTGCAAAAAAGTAGTACTCAGTTAGTACTGTGATACTAACCCTAAGTATTCAACCCATTCAATTTGCCAAACACTCAATAGCAAATACGCTCAAAACCAAAATAACTTTAGTTGGCACTAAACTACTAACACTTAACAAGACCCAAGAAATCCTTAACTTATTTTTCCTCAGTCATTTATAAATAGTTATTGGGTTCTCAGAACAAGCCTTATTGCAACACTGATATAATCACTATGACACGTTTCATGAAAACTGCCATAAGAGTAAAAACACAGACACTTTTGTCGTCACACAGACCACGATTTAAGGTATAGTGATTACCAACATCGTTTCAGATCAATATCGAGGCGCTTTTGTGCGTATTTTCTTTCTGAATTTATCAAAGTTCATTAAAATAAATTGATGGCAAATAAACTAGTAAACTGGCCATTGGGATAACCCTTTTCATTTGAAGGGGTTTAGCGCTGGTCTTTTAACAGGAAACAGGCATTTGTTCATACAATATTATATAAATAGGACACGATGGAAACTGTATAGTGAGTAAATAAATTAACATTTTTTTGCTATTGGAAATTGTTAGATTTCAATGAATGGCAATTTGCAGCTTATTGATTTAGCAATTTAGCAACATACGCTTTAATATTCAAATCATTTTAACCATTGTGGAGCCTTATCCATATTTCATGTTATCATGTGTGACATTTCCGAGCACTGTATGCAATAAAAATATTTTTTTAATTTAATAACTTATGTGAACAACTACTGAAACAAGCTCAGTGGCAAAGGGTTTAAACATACGCAACACATCAAATTGACTGGATTTAAATATAAAAATGTAAGTTTTTAACTGTTATTTGCTCATGTCTTTAAACATACAATGCAAACTACATTCGTCGTAAATTCAAAACTAAATCCTGTTTTGAAACACAAGGCAATGGCCAGAACGACAATGAACGAGAGACACAAACGTATGAACACCAAATACACAAATACAAACCCAACAAACAGACCACACATGCATCAAACTACATGGAGCTTAAACAGGTCTGTATGGTCATTGCCTCACACTTGTCTCAACATTTATCAATAGTTACAAAATTAAAATTATCAGCCGCATTAGGGTTTTCTACCATATCGTAGTTTCAAAGATTTTTTTATCAAAATAGTAAACGAAAAGTATAGTGTGGCAAAATGTTTTATTGAACAGAATGCTAGTCACAGGGTTGATATTGTTTGCTGTATCTGTCCATATAGCGGATTATCCTCATTTCAAATCCAAACGTAAAGCTATATATTGTTAATGACACAACGTGAATACTAAATGTTATAATGATTGCAGCTCTTTTGGGCTAATGGCGTTATTCCTAGGCAAGAATATTTATGTCCATAAAAGTCTCCAAAAATACACTTACATGTAATAACACTTACTGACAGTATTCTAATACAGTGTGTTCTTTTCAAGTACTGAATTTTGTCGCTATAAATCGGTAGTCTTGTTGGCGGAAAAAAACAAAGCACGTTTATATACAAAGAGCTACAAGATAAATGAAATGCATCATTTGTCTAATGCCATACATGTTGCGTAACAAAAGACACACTGCGTAATTTTAACATATCATCAATGATCACATTGTACCTTGTTGCAGATTTGATTGAACCACCAAGTATTTTCTATATTACATTTATGTAACATAACAATATCACTCCGAGAAATGACATTGATTTGTCAGTTTGTGGCATTTGGCTCACCATCAGAACAGGTTACAAGGGAAGGTATTTTTAAAGAAAAAATAAGCGGAAAAAGTACATTTTTAAAGAATTATTTTCATTCGTCATCCATAAAAATTACAAATACACAATTTTACTCAGTTTGTAAAGGATATATGTTATTACGATCGCCAGAGACTCGCTTACAAATAAAATTTCTGAACTCCTCGGAACAAAGTGTGTATAACATGACGCCTTGCGGCGGATCCTATATAATACGATGGACATCTTATCCATATTTTAAGATAGCTGGAATTATAACATGAACGAATGTTAAACTTCTAACGATATAAAGTTTTTTTATTAAAAGCCATTTCTCTGACTGAGCTGATCATTCAAGCCTGGGGTTAGTCTATACTCGCTGTGGTGTCCATGACGCATCGTCTGCATTAAATATAAGGCTTTTCAAGTCAAGCGGTTCTAACATGTCATTAAATGCACTGTTTATACTACTAAACAGCATTGCTTCTTATTTTTTGTCGATAATTATAAAGGGATCCCATGGCGACGCCTTTATTGAGTTTTTTTACCTGATGGAGATGATCAGGCGTTGCTGAAATCGTAAATGCAATATAAAACTTTTGTTCAACTAGTTGTTAAGAAATGAGTTCAGTTCTTGTTTAACTTAGTTTCTATGATGAGTTTTCATTTATTGCTCTGCGAAATCATTTTAGATTATATAATTTTAATAGTTGTTTGTAAACAAATAAGTCCCAGAGTTTGACCTACATTTATGGTATTTAGTGTTTGACGTTTTGTGATAAAGAGCGTCATTTTCACTATACGAATATGAACATTTATTTTATATTAATCATCATAAAACTTCAATAGGTTACTTCAGTCTTGTGTGCTGCAATATTAATGGAAAGCGATAGCTATCTTAACCGTGTTTCTTCAAGGGAATTATATCGTAAACAGTTCAAAAAAAGGAGACGACTGCATGCAAATCTGAGAAAAATAATTAGCCTGCAAAGATTCTTGTATCATATTTGATACTTTGAAGACAGGGGTTCATTTTCAGGAAATGCACACACGGTCTCTTTCACCCTATAGCTATTCGTAGTTGCGCGGTTCGAGGTAATACACACATTAGCGTTGTATTTATATTGTCTGCTATTGTTTATTTAAGAGCATCCGTAAACCCAGCAAACAGAAACATGAATGTTGTAAGATTCCATTTATTGATTATAATATGCGGAATCCTGGGAACAACACAACGGATGCATATTAAGATCTCAAAGAATGACATTGATTTAGCATTTTTGAGCATTAGCCCACTTCTTTTTTTGCTTATCTTCTAGCCATATTTGTTTGTCTCAATATATATTTTTTCAAAAATAATTTAGAACAGCATTTATATGCGACGGATTGAATTGAGAATTTTAAGTATAAAGTGTGCAGAACATCAGAAACGAATCTTTATGTTCGCGTATCTTGTAAATGCAAAAAAATAAAACCGCACATCTTTATTTAATTCCAGACTATTATATTGTTTAGATTTATTGCGTTGTTATTTTTTATCATTTATGCAGTTCAATTTTGTGTTGTACGTACACATGATAAAGCCAGGGAATGGTTTATGAGAACAATGATAATTATTATCTGCCCAATTCCCACTCAAACGCCACCTTGCCAAATATTTATCCTTGCACATAAGCAAGCTGTGGGAAATTCCATGACAAATTGCTCCATGAAAGCAAAATCTTATTTTTCCCAGATGTGATAGATAATAGACAGATATCTAAGAAGTTATTGTAAAAACAGTGTTGAAAAGGCTTTTTAATTATAAATACCATTATTTATATTGAATCATTTTCTTTTCCAAATACTATGAAACATGCTGGTATAGACATTTTTATCGTTGAATAGCAGTCAATCAAAAGTATATTCGAAGTGTACAAACTATTCTTACCGAAAAAGCAATCATATTTACAGTATAGCAATATCGGGTATATTTTCCAGGACGGTATGATTTGCTCAACAATTGAATCTTCAATTTGATTTTTTATATCATAATGATACAGCCGAACACTTATGGTCATGCATTTTTGTACTTTTTTAGTTTTATTTATGTTCTTTTTAGTGTTAGAAGCAATTATCCTCTTTGTTTGCATGGCTGTATTGATTCGCTTAAAGATATTGCAGTTTCTCATTACTTTAGGTCAAGCACAGAATGATGCTTTCATTTTAATTCTTGAAAACATATTTTCGTCTTGTATACAACTGAAATCAATCATATTAGTTGAACGCAGAAATATAGCAAAGACAATGTCCACTGTGAAGGAGCAAAAAAATCACTTGATCACAAATACGGATGACCACGGCGAAATTAGCGCAAAAACATGAATTTGACAACTTCTTTCTTAATTTCTTAACTTCGTAATTGAGGAAAGACATAGCTTGACTTACGACATTTGGCCTTGTTATCGGTAAACGTATGACCGCATGTTTCAAATGGGATCGACTGCACTATGTTGAACTGGGACACTATATTGGATACATAATATTTTTTGAGAGTCAGTTATACACACTATATTGTAGTTACAATTTAGAGTTTATTGCAATAGATGAAAGTTCCAGTTAATGAAGAACTGAGAAATGAATCGTTTGAACCATTTCAAAACTTTAATAATGATTGTGCATTGCAAAAAATGACAATCAAATTAAAAATATTATATAAAAAAGTGTACTTATTAGTGCACACGGAATTATATAATACTGTAAAAATAGATCTTTCATGAACAGAAAAAACGTAAACAGTATAAAACAGCAGTCTTATTTGGATTAACTGTTAGATGACGGTAACTAAAATGTCCATGGACGGTAACTAAATTGTTCATTGACGGTTACTTTGACTGTTCATTGACGGTTCCTAAAACTGTTTATTGACGGTTACTAAAACTGTTTATTGACGGTAACCAAAACTGTTTATTGACGGTAACTAAAACTCTTTATTGACGGTAACTAAATGTTTCCATTGACGTTTACTAAACTTGACCACTGACGGTAACAACAACTATCCATTGAAGGTTACTTCAACTGTCCACTGACGGTTACTTCAACTGTCCACTGACGGTTACTTCAACTGTCCACTGAAGGTAAGTTCAACTGTCCACTGACGGTTACTACAACTGTCCACTGAAGGTAACAACAACTGTCCACTGACGGTTACTTCAACTGTCCACTGACGGTAAGTTCAACTGTCCACTGACAGTTACTTCAATTGTCCACTGACGATAACAACAACTGTCCACTGAACTTCAACTGTCCACTGACGGTAAGTTCAACTGTCCACTGACGGTTACTTCAACTGTGCACTGAAGGTAACCTCAACTCTCCACTGGCTGTTACTTAAACTCTCCCTAAACGGTTACTAAAATTGTCCATGAACGGTAAAAACAACGATTTATTGTTGGTTACTACTGCTGTTCATTGACGGTAATTTAAACAAGAACAGGGAAAGGCAAACTTTTAAAACGATAAAAAAACATATATTGATTCTAAAATAAAATACAATAGTCGGACGGATGTCGCGTAGGTTTAATAGTTAAGTCAATATATTCTAGGGGGAAAAACTATAAATCACGTCATGTTGATATGAATATCCGCTAGATTTAATCCTGATTATTTAATATGGTTGGAACTTTTTATAGTATATACGCAACTAAAGGTTTATGAACGTCAACCGTTGACACCTTTGTATCCACCTACATTAATTTCCTATTTCCTAATTTCCTATTTCTGAGAATGATATTTAACAGTACCAGTTATTTGAGACCCACTGTCGTCTATTGTCAAATATGTAACCGTATGGGATTGTTGACAGACATCTAACATTGCTTAACGTAACTATATACATCAGAATGAACTCGGAGACTGTGTTTAATTGGCGCCTAAATAGTTGCTTCCGGCTCCAGCTCGATAAAGGTAATTATTTGCATCTTTCGAGGCTCCTTCCTCGCTTTGAACAGATAACTAGAAAGTAAATACAACATAAATACATAAAAGGGTTTGTTAAGTGCTATTCCTCTAATTATGTTATAACTGCTGTTTCACATTTTTAAGTTTATTTCAATATTATGGAATCATTACACACTTTTTAAGAGTTTCATATGTATATCACATTGTACAGTTTTAACCTTTCTCAAGAAAATAGAATTGCCTGACGCTAGGGCGCAACCTGAACGAGGCTTTCTGTTGATGGACAATATTTTTGGGGTGATATTCAAATATATATGGCACATCGCTCTGCCGGGCAAATGACGTCAGTAAACATATATAGGATCGACACGAGTTGTCATTTAATACAAGATTTTATTAAACGAGTTCATGAAATTTGTTAATAAGCGAGCCTCTGGCGAGCTTACTAACAATTTTCATGGACGAGTTTAATAAAATTCTTGAATTAAATGACAACGAGTGTCAGATCTGTTTTATCACATGCTTAAAACGGTGTTTTTATTACCAATTAAGTTCCACTTTCTGAACCGATTGTTTGACAGCCAAAGTACTCAGAGTAGAATGTCAATGATGCGCCATATAAATAGTTCCAAATTAAAATGACAAAAGTAACTAGCAGTTATCAAGTTTTAAAATCTGATAAAGCGCTTAACAAGTCACAAATATAAAAATGTGTAGTAAAATATCCAACAACATGAATAACGAACGATTTTAACCAAAAAACACCAATAAGTACACAATTTGGTGACGTCACACTCAGAGTACATGCATTTACGCGGTGTGACCTATGTCCTACATCGGTCAGTCAAGGTTTACTGTGTGCACGGATTAAAAAGTTATTCGCTGTCGCTTTCTACGATGATTTTGCAGCGTTTTCTTGGTGTACATGGTGTTTCACAACATGCAGATGATAACGGCGAAGCCTTACTCTGTACTGCATGGATGTTGATGTTGAAAAAGTTAATTTCCACCAGGAATGTTTCCAGAGAACATGATGTTCTAGCCGCCATGGGATGTGTCATGAGATGTCTGTGCTGCGGAATTCGTATTTGTGTTTTCGGTAACCGACAGCTAATTAAATCGGCAAGCAAATATCCATCAGGAATGTTTCCAGAGAACATGATGTTCTAGCCGCCATGGGATGTGTCATGAGATGTCTGTGCTGCGGAATTCGTATTTGTGTTTTCGGTAACCGACAGCTAATTAAATCGGCAAGCAAATGGCATTGATTGCATATTGCTTGTGTTGGTCAAGATGGAGATGTTTGAAATGTTCTTGTGGTGTTTGTCAGTATTGTGGCTGTATTTGTTGACTGACTGGATATTGACTGTGACTAGTAATCTGCATTATCTGGTTGGCGGAACATTGTTATCAGAAAGTTTTTGTACAAGATGCTTTCTGGCAATATAATTTGTTAGCCATTTCTCTCCCGGAAGTCTTACAGCTTCATTATTACGGTAAGTATTTGTTGGCATTTAAACCATTTTGTTTACAAACAATGTGGAGGGATATCTAGGTTGCGTGTGATTAGTCTGACCAATAGAAATGTCTGATAGGTTATCTTACACATGTGTAAGATAAAAATATTCGTAATGGGTATATTACACGGAAAACAAAGGTAAGCATATGATTAAAGGATATGCACCAGAATTGTTCAGATTCCGTTTCACAAAGTAGCCTAGTGCGCGTGCGCAAATCAACTTCCACAAGCCTATACGAACGGAAAAGAACGTTATATGTTGATTTTTCATCCGTTTAAAACAAACCCTTCGTTGTTAATGTTGTGTAATAGGACAAAATTCAATGAAATACTACGTTGGTCGTTTGATCTGTATGCTTTTATCACTTCAGTTTCTTGCGTTCATCTCACTCGATATGAACTTTACGCAAGCAATTCGAAGTGATACAGACCAATAGGTCGATCAACTTTTAATTATACCTCTCATTCAACTGGTTCTTAAAAATGCCGAAAAAAACAGTTTGCCACACTACTCCACTAATGGCTATGTTAATACACTACGAGAAGACAAAGATATTGCCTGACACACAAGTTTTATCCGCCAGGACAAACGTAAACCATGCAGCAGTCATTTGTATCCAATACGTTTCAGTTACACAAATACAAACAGAAACACTTACACTAACAGGATCTAGGAGAAAACAAATATTAACAAACTTATTTAGATGAAAGAGACAGCATTGTCCATTTGAATTGTAGGACATGTCATGGAAACTTAGTTTGAATTAATTGAATGTATATTTTATCAGAGGTTCTTCATTCTTCATTTTATTACATATTATGGAAACAACAAAACCAACTAATTATATAAGTTTCGTTAAGGTATTTGGTTAGTTCTTTAGTTTTGAATTGTTCACTTCCATAAAGAAACAACTATCTTAAAGATAAATGAGCTTTTAACAGATACACATATTGTATATGTATAGAAAGAGATATATAGATATCTAGATGTATGTCTTTGCTAGAATTAACACATGTTTCTCACGGAAAAAGAAAAAAGGAATGTTGTTTGCACAATGTCCTTGTGAGACAAACTCTTCGTGCCCCGATAATGGTATGAACAAATGTCTTTGTATAGTTCTATGAAATTTCTCCTGGGAATAAGGCAAATTTCTGCAAATATCGACAAATAATTCTTAAGGATAATTCATAATGCCCGCGAACAATGCTTTTGTTAACCTTCCTCTTTCGCAGAGCGTTAAATTTGACTAACGCATCTTATCAAAAAAAAGTCTGCTGGAACTTGGCTTACCGTTTTCAAAATTGGACGTTTTCCTGTTGATTTTCTTATACAATGTCCATTTTAAAAGATCTTCAACTGCATGATGTATTAAAGGTGCGTGTCAAATATAACTTTATTGATATATGAGTGCATACCTTTTGAAACATATACATTTTACATTCATAAATTTGATTTTATAAAGCAAGTCAAACATACCTGTTTGAGAAGGTAATATTCATTAGAGTCGTTTACATTATTTGTGCCCTCTCAATCTTGTGGATGACATTCAAATATTCCCTGAGGAAATATTGCTCTGGTAGCCAAATACATCAGATTTATTTTTAATTTATTCGTTCATGAAAATTTTTCAAAGGAATCGAAATGAACAGAATAAGTTTGATTAATACATGCAATTACATTTGGGGATTTTCAAATATTTCTTGAAATCTTTGGCTTTACATTAAGTATCTATATGATGGTAATAAACTCGCAGTTATGTTTTGTTGTTCCGTTATCTAAATATCTTGCGCCATAAACCGTGCATTTCCTTATCGCATTTGTAAAACACAAAAAGCTCAGCCTTTCATTAATAACCTCGTTGTCCATTAGAGATGTCAATGTTCGACAGTAAATAAGCTCGATCAGTACAATAAAGCTATACACTTATAAGAGCACTTTCCAAGACGAGGTTGAATTCGCATAACTATATGTTTGAGCTTTGATAAAACTGTGCATCCAAATAAGCTCATTTTTAATGTTTTAAATGCTGGGCTGCTCATCCGAGTAATTCCATTATATTAAACTTCTTCTACTTCTTCTTCTTCTTCTTCTTCTTTTTCTTCTTCTTCTTCTTCTTCTTCTTCTTCTTCTTCTTCTTCTTCTTCTTCTTCTTCTTCTTCTTCTTCTTCTTCTTCTTCTTCTTCTTCTTCTTCTTCTTCTTCTGCTTCTTCTTCTGCTTCTTCTTCTTCTGGGTCCACGCGTATATTTTCATATTGGCTTCATCTGTCACCTCATATATATTGTCATTAAATGTCATCTAGAATATTTCGTTATGTTTTTGCAACGTTCTAATTCAATTTGGCAATAAACCTTCGACTTGATTTGACAAAACTATTTAAAACATCCGTATTTTCAGCCGTGCCACTAGGAAAGGATTCCATTCAGCAGAATTTTTTTTGGTCGTAGTCATGGGAACGGCTGGCGTTGGCAAAAGTTATATTATCAACAAATTCATGCTCTGAAAGCCATAAAGAAACTATAGAGGAACTTCACAGACACCGGATGCAGTTTGAATCTGTGAGTGTCGACATTCTTGACACGGCCGTCTCTCATCAATGGCTGAAGCAACAGGCGATGTATTCCTACTCGTAGACACTGTTAAAAATCATGAGAGCTTTCAAACTGTAATACATCTCCGCGGGATAAAATAAGAGAACAGAAACGCAACGGATCGTACTCGATAGTTCATGTTGCAAATGAAACTGATTTAGACACAGCCGATAGGCATTTACATGCGCTGACCGAGTCGGTTGTGTGTATGGATTGGGAGGAAAAGTATGTAACAACGTCTGCCAGACAGGTGACAATATTTACAGTGTCTTTCAAGTCTTTTAAAATAAATTAGAGATAAAATTAAGCCGGAGGAGAAACTCCCGAAATTTATCAAAAGGATTTCATTGCCAGTGATGAGAAAATCTAAATCGGAAAAAGACAACATCGGGTCTATTAAAGCTCTTATTTCGAACACAATCTTTGACAAATTGACATGAAATCAACAACTATTTTATCAATGGTCACATAAAAAACCTTTCTATGTCAATTGTCAAACAGATCTCTAATAAATTATATGAAACAAATTTAAGAATGCTTCTTATAATTTATAATCAACATTGTTTATATAACTCATGTCTTCGAATTGATCTTTATCTTTTCTTATCCAAATGTGAAAATATATCTTCATCAGATGTTTGTGTTTATGTAATATATTAGATGCAAACTGCTGCAAGGATAATGTGTGTCGTATTGCTTGATTCATGCTACTTTGCTAAACATTTTCACTCTTTTCTTAGTACATAGGATGTGTGTCAACACTTTAACCTTTGTCATCATCAATATAAAACATTGTTTGCATGCTGATATTATCTCTCGATATGCGAAAGATATCATATGTACCAGATGTAATTGCTATTAGAAACTGAGGTCAGAAGTTTAAAGGATATCAAATGTCCCACGTGTGATTGTCATTAGAAACTGAGGTCAAAAGTTCAGGAGATTATATTTCTCAAATTTAATTGGCATTAGTAAAATGGGTTAGAAGATTTAAGACGACATTCTCCAAATTAGCTGTTTAAAGGTAACAAGAAATACGACAAAACCAGGTTTCAAAGATTGATAAAAGAGCTTCGTTGATGTTCAGTTTCAACCGTTTTTTTTATTT
This sequence comes from Mya arenaria, assembly GCF_026914265.1. Lineage (NCBI taxonomy): Eukaryota > Metazoa > Mollusca > Bivalvia > Myida > Myidae > Mya > Mya arenaria. The sequence continues at coordinate 41,335,881 of NC_069123.1, read as the reverse complement.
TAGTAACCTTGACCGCAGAGGCCTCAAACGCAATCTAAGGTATCCATAAATTCTTCTTAAATGAATAATAATAAGTTAAGACAAGAATTGTCAACCCTTAGTAAATTTATTCAGTTTAAACTTTTTTTATTTAAGAACAGTGACCTTGACCTTAACCTTAGGGTCCCCAATGGCAATCTCATGAAAGGTCTTTTAAATATTTTGCTATATACAAAGTTTAGTCAAGACATGTCAACCCAAACAAAAGTTATTCAGTTTCATTGGTAAGTTTGACGCCGCCCGCCCAAACGACGACGTTCGACATTCTAATAACCCAATATATTCAAAATGTAAAAACCTGGTTAAAATTGTCATAAACCTTTTGCAACTCATCATGAAACGCGTGTTTGATACTTGATTGACTTTCCACAACAACAAATATCAAGCAGATCTGGGTTTCCAAACGTTATTAAATTAGAAATGCTAGGGAAATATCTTGTATGATTCCTCTGTCTCAAAGTCAGTGTTGCAAAGACTAAATTCTTTCACTCCGAGCGTTTTCTTTATTTTTAAATGAATTAAATGTGGTATAGGACTTGCTGTTTGTGGAGATTTGTCTGTTCTTCTATGTTTCTTGTTTGTGATTTTATGTTCTATGTCTTTGGCGTTTACCCAGTGCCATTAAACCGGGTTTATGTTTTGAAATTTTGCTACCGAGCTTGTTTCTGTAGCTTTTTGCATAAATATTGAAACAGAATGAAAGAAATCATATACTCCGAAGCTACAATACAAAGAAGATGCTTCTTCCTATCAAATATAGTCTCCGATATCAATTCTTGAGTATCTAAGGCGACATGGTCGCATTCAGAAAAACGAGAAATTTGTTAAGAACGCCAGATGACAAAGAAATACCGTCAAAGCCACACATATTTGACCGTGTATGAGTCGCTGATTATTCTTTTGAGATATAAGGACATTAGCAGTATTGGCAACTTAGGCATCCAAATGACTTGATGCAAGGAATTTCATTGGAATTGGAAAGGTCCTGAGGAAAAAGATGCTCACTGAAAAGTTTTTCATCAAACAATTCCTTCATCTTTATAATTTTGCAATATTCAATAAAACATTTGATAGCAATAAAACCGATCGTGAAATAAATGTGCAGGATAAAGTTATCGATAAACGAGTCTTTTTCCGGGAAAACATGATTTAGTCCTTAAAACCTCACTATATATATGTTTTATCTTTGTGATTTATTTCCAATCAATATTTGTTTTCTTCATTAGTATATAACATTGTCTTTGTTTTACCGGTTCGACAACGATTATGGTGTTTGATATGATCCTGAAAAGAGACATTTGTACTATTTATTGCATTTAAATAAGTGCGTATGCGACTTTAAACAGCTCAGAGTCGAACACTAAGACAAATACATTATTGCTAGTGCTAGTAACCGAGCGTTCATATCTCTCTCTACCCCTGAACTTTAAAAGCAAATGCTAGAAATTTGTCACGGTCAATTACATAAAGTATGCTATCGATTTGACTGTTTGTCAGTCTACCACTTCCGGTGTTTAAGTAGCAAGAAACACAAAGAAATCCCATAAACCAAGTTATACCTTCGTTTACAACGAAAACTGTTCTTACATAAGGCACACGTTAAGTAAAATTAGCCTTATATCAACAATGCTTACTTAGAAGATATTGATTATATAATTGAAAAATATAAATTGACACGTGTCTCTTGTTATAAATACACTGCGCTGTACATCAAGAGTAATAAATATCTGATTCGACATTTTAGAAGATTTTTTCCAACGTTAATACTCACACAACTCAATTTTATTTTATTAAATCACAATTTACATTTAAGTAAAAGCATGTGGTAACCCAAAAATACTACATGTGGACACGGTATAAGGAGGTTGATTAATTACGGCTTAACAACCGGTATGGAATTATTCATCATTGGCTAGTTCAAATAACATCTTTTTTTTAATAAATAGGTTATGGTTTATAAAATCAACTTATTTGAATAAGGTACAATATAATAGATACAGTAGTTAGATAAAAAAACTCATGATCAATTTCGTTTAAAATTGTCTACTAAGATTGTTCACAACAAAGTTCTGTTTTTCTTAAAATATCCGGGTTCTTACAGTTTAAAGCTTCTCTAAAATTCAAGACATTAATAGGTTTTGAGTAAAAATTACAATGTATATATTCCCTCCTGTAAGGATCAAACACTGAAAATATAAGTAAAAAATGCAATTTGTTACCAGTATCGTTTAGGCTACTTGTGTTTTTGTAGCAGTTACGAGATAACACTTTTTAGAAAAAAAACGAATAATGAGTACCCTTTGGCAAAAGTGCAATAAAGTGTATCTACAACAGCTGGGCTATGTGTGAAATTATGCAAAACATATCGTTTCATCGCGAAAACTTCTTTTGGTTTATAAACAGCACCAGGTATTACTAGGACGTTGTCACAGCCAGGTGCGTGTGTAATAAAAGTTACACGAGGGTGAGACATCTACGTATACATGTATATCAATGTGAGTATGTGTACATTGCAAACCCTTATAAGTTACAACCACATGGAAATGCTCGATATCTTTGTTTGTGACATTTCGCCAGTTTTGAATGCTTGTGTAAAATGTTGTTATCTATTAACTTTTTTTGGAAACATTATGCAAAATCGCAACATAATATGCAATTCCAAACAGTCAAGATATACTTGGCCAATTCATTTTCCCGCTAGCCTTTGACATTTCAACGCACAATGAAAGAAAAAACACGGTGGAACATAAATTTTTCATAAAAGGTCAATGCCGCGATTAAATTAGTTTATTCGTTCAGGATATGAGGAATTTGAGCCGCCCCACCAAAACCCGCTATTGTTTACAAGCTTTGTCGTTTAACGCTGTGTTAAATTCCTGCCTTGTTCTTATAATATACATGTCAATGTTGTTTTGTGAGGCTGTGTGTGTCTTGTTCATTAGGGCATAAATCTTGTGATTCATTAATCGACTACTAGGCTTGTAGCTGTAGTTTGCACTCTATAATTGAATGCGCTTGCGTTTTGCAAAGTTCTCATTAAGTCGGCTATATTGCCCTTAAGATCCACTGGGACCTGTTTGAAATAACGAATTGGCGAGTCACTCGTTGTGTATTATTCTTGAATCATTTTACCGAAAACGATTGAAAGTCTATTTTTGTTAATGAGAATCATGTCATTTTGTTATATTGAAAATAGCATTTACCATGCTTAAAATATTTTACCCAAGATTCCGAAATTTCCTCTGATGAAATTGTAATAAAAAACAACTGCAATTTTTCCCATGTGTACCTTTGGAGATGACTTTGGGTAGATTTCCACGATGGTACTAAGGAATCCATTAAATGAACATACAACATTTTTCAGCGGTCTGAGCACTGTAATCCGTCTCATTACTGTCCCGAAAAACACAACCCATTTAGCAACGTGTATGCCTGCTCCAGTAATTTCAACTCGTACTTGAACCAATTAGGGTCAGATTTAAGGTAGTTAGGAAATGTTTAATTGTGTAGTCTTTGGTTCTCCCTATAAAATAGTGCGTAATCTGGTGTTATGATTATGTCTAGACCAACTTAAATACTAACAGTCTAAGATATATACTAGAATAATAATTCTATATATTAAGTAAAAAAAGTTCTGAGCACCAGACATCAAATGTATTTTGAAAAAAAAAACGTATATTATCTACGTATCCTCCTCTGTTAATTAAAATCCTGCGTTTCCTCGTCTAAAATGAGTGTTGCTAAGTGATGCTTGCTTGTCAAATGTGCAAACTAGTAAAAACATAACCTGTGGACAACTTATCATTTTTGTATGTAATTTGGTGCTGGTAGGGCCCTTGCTTTGTGCCACTTTACAGGGATTATTGTTGGGTTTTTGACTACTGGGCTTGTCTCTGTATTTTACAATATATTAACTTTAAAATAAGGTTTAAATTTTGACAATCAATTCACTTGTTATCTTATAAACGGATATCAGGGCAGGTAACTGCACATGTATGTTTATTATGACGTGTGTGTGGAATTAATTTAACAATCAAGAGGATGCTAGATATGTTCCCATATTTGCTTTCATTCAGATCACGTTGATACCATAATGTAAATAATCGTGTTAATAATGTATTTAAAAAAATCTGTATCGATCTTTTTTATTGAATTGAATCAATGATCATGTATATTTTATGAAATTAATATATTTTATAAATGTTTGCAAAGAGAAAGTTTGCACTAGTCTACTTTTGTTCAAATTAAAATTATATTTTTAAAGATAACACGAACATTTGACACGAAACTACGACAAACGAATATAAGCAATTACTTCAATATTGCTCTCTTTAGCCAAAATACTTTTTCGAGAACACATTTGTTAAGGTTTCTTGATATGTTAACTGACATCTCCGGTTCTATGTTATTTATTTGGTTGTACAGTTGACGAACCCGTCACGCTTTCAGTGAGAAAGAGTCGCTTTTTAATGGAAGATGTATCTTCACGTCATTCGTATAGTATGTCTAAAGTTGTGAATGGTCTTTAAAAATTCAGGATTGATAGGAGAATCTTATTTTGTGCAATCTTTTAAAGCTACTTGAAGGTACCGTAACGTACCGACTGCAATGTTTAATTAACGCACATTTCGTGCAAAGCATGGTTTTTAAAAAATATAATGTTTTATTTTTCAAATGTACTCATGTTTTCCCCGAAACAGCGCACATGCTCCATTATGTTTGTGAATACTGCTGCTGAATTCTTCATAAATTAAGATCTTACCGATAATTATCTTTTGATTCGACAAAAAAAAAACATAAGGCTTGTCAAATGTTATCATTAAATTACTGCATTGTCTAAGTGTAATGATTGAAATACTGTCTTAATATTCTTATTTTTACAGAAATTTAAATCAGTCCTATCGAATTTTACTTCTCTTGATAGAAGAACCTAAGTTACCTTTGAATTCTGACTGACTAACACATTTCCTCCGTGCTACTTTACAGAAATAAATATAATTATACTGTACATCAATATATTTACGATCAACGATCCTGCTAGTAGCAAGACGTTCAAACCAACGTTCGGGCCTCATTGACAAGAGGTTTTTTTACTGATATTTACTTTGTTTTACTCTCAAAGAAACCCAATCGACAATCATAGGGCCAACTTGGTGATATCGATCCACTTTAAAGCATCCAGTGGTACGTTTATAGGGTCAACCGGAAGTTATATCCCCTCCATATCGACATTGGACTCATTGAATTAATGGTGTCAATTGATACGGTTGTTCTCATTATCATTCCTTCAAGATAGAAAAGAAATGATTTCCAATAACTTACAAAACGCAATTTCTGTGATTGACTTGAATATTCTTTATATATTAAGTGTGCATTGACCCCATGACAATATCACAGGCCTTGCATAATCGAGTATTACTTTAAGATGCCTCAAAAAAGTACAGATGTTTTGTAGGCATTTTTATCTGTTGTAACTAAAAGGAAAAACAGATTGCATTGTTTATAAATTTTACACTTGCAGATTGTAAATTAAAAATCTTTAAGAAATATTACATACCACTGAGGGTCGTATGACATTATAAGGACCGGCCAGTCAGCCCACGAAGGTTTATATGTCCATTCACCTTCGGGGGCTGACTGGCCGGTCTATATAATTCCATATGGCCCGGAGTGGTGTGTTATATTTCTTATATTATACCGAACACTTTTTTAACCATTTAATAATTTTAAAGCGCCTTTGATGTGTTTTATTGAACAAATCTTATAATAATTACTTGGGAAAATAATGTCGTTGTGAAAATTGCAAGCAGCACTCACCAGTTTTATGACGTCAGCGGTCCATATTATATGACGTCAGCGGTCCATATTATATTTTTGACGAGGTCCGGACCGGCCAAAAACATGATATGGACCGCTAATGTCATAAAAACTGGATTTTAATTAAAATACATTGATATACGGACAGATCAACTTTATATACACAAAGAAGGGACACATTCATGTAAGGTATAATATAGTGGTATAATTGTTTTCTTTCTACGCATTTTCGAAACTGAAAACCTACTATTTTCATTTGAAAAATTCACCGGATCTTAAAATATTATCAATAAAGTTAATAACTCATTCACATTTGTACAACAAGCATGATGCGGATATATGCTACATGTTATATGATACATGTTTTGATAAATGTTTAAATATCTGCCATCACAAGGGCAGCCTTTATCCCTGCCAGTAAATACATTTTTTTGTTTATTGAGTCTATAACAGTACATTTTCAACATAGATACTGTTGCTTACTTCATGTAGACCAGAGTCGTTCGATGGAAATGATCTTCTGCTTTGGTGTTACATAATTTAGTATCATATAACCAAAGAGTGTTTTTTCTTCCAATTAATCAAAAGGATCACTTGTACCAATGATTATGCACAAACAACTATGAATTAATGCAGTTTTATAATGTCAGAAAATTTCCCGAAATGCCAAAATAGTGTAAAGTTAAACAACTCAGTAAGAAAGATACAACAAAAACAGCACAAAGGCAGATAGCACTCCACTCTTACAATGGTTTATATGCAAATTATCACCTGTACATGTTTGTTTTTTTCAAACAGAGTGAACCTGACATCTGAGTTTAATAGATAGTGCTTAATAACATGAGATTCAGTACACTACGTGCAAACGTCCTTGCACATAACCAACTTTTCAATCACATTACGATTTCGCAGAGCACATTATGATGACAAGCTAACCATTTCATATTGCAATTTCATTGAATGATTCCTAGTACAACATGATGTTTAAACTTTCATAAATGTGTCTCACACGTTTAGTATTTATTTTGCGATAGTCGACCGAATTATTAATAGTAATTCTATTTTGGTAATTAGACATACATGTATATCAATCCCCAACATGACGACTCCTTGTGAGGTGTTGCAGTTCACCAGGGATAATTTAAGTACGATAAAAAGCTATTAGTGCAATGAATAATGCTTGGAAATATCCAGTTACAAGACTAAGTATATTATCTCGTTAATGGGAAACAACTGAATACAAACTCGATAGACGTGCAAACAAACAACCTGAAACTACACACTGTCCATTGCAGATTGTAAGTATGTAATTACAGAAAATAAATAGGGAATATTATGTTAGTCGGTTGCTCCGTGATGTTGTATCACTTTGATTTGCTTGTGAAAGAATCTGTATCGCACAAGACCGATGGTTTTTATTATATACCTTCAAACTATTTCTCAATAAAAACAGCAAACTATGTTAACGTTATATTTTCATCGAACCCACAAACACGTAAGCAACTAGACAAAATAGTATAAATGTACAATACAAAATATGATTGGCGTATGAAAATAAATAATTCACGCTACATTGTGTGACGTCACTTATGAACTGACCAATACGAAAGTAAACTTCCGTCATTTTAAAACAAGTAAACGGTTTGAATATTGAACAGGTTAATGTGAGTTTTATTCATGGAACTAATTATATTAAGAACACTCAATCACTCTCACTATCAATTACACGAATCCGTCTACGTTTGGTTTGCGATATTGGATTGCTTTGGGGCGGAGATGTCATCCGATTGAGCCGGTACTGCCAACGTTTTATTGCTTAACATTTCTTTACTTGATTAAGAAATTCTGTCATAAACAACTGAACAAATAATTTACCTTTTAAACGATTTATTTATATTATAAGTAAACCAGGTCAATCTAAACAAATCGGAATGGTTGAAATAACCGAACATGTACGATCGAAAAAAGAAGTCCGGGTCTAGTGTGTAATGCGGTAACAGAAAGCTACATTGCGTAATACGGGATTTTTTGTCCGATAATTTGTATTTTTCAGTTAAACATGCGTTATTTTTGACAGAATATTTATAGGTATATAATGAATCGTTTAATGCGACGCAATGTTGGCCACTAAATATTGTTAGTGTAAGCAAATACTAGAAAATGGTCAGTAAAAATCGTGAGCACCTTTATTAACATTTGGAATAATCTTGTTTGATGGTGAATAGTAGGATTTCTGAATGATCTATAAAGTGGCCTAAGGCAAAGAGGAGCCGGTTTATAAAACTGAATCGTTTCATACTAACAAATGATGATCAATTTGATAATCACAAGAGCCTTTCTGCGGGGCAAAAATGCAGTTAAAGCGGACAGTATTTGAAATTTTATCGTATAACGAGCACACTTTTTGTACAAATCTGTCTTACTAAGTATGAATCTGGTTGACAAATTAAACATTGCAAAATCAGAATCCTACCTTGTTATTCTCATACAGCCACCCAAAAGCCTTTCTGAAAACAACTTCACAACCCCTCATTCAGTTTTAGATTTGGCGACGAAGTGTATTTATTTGGTAGCATACATTAACTGTATGCAAATGCCTAGCTCCATGAAAAATCCCAATGTTTTATAGGTAATTCTTAAGAATAAACTAACAAATAAATAATAATTATATGCGAGGAAAATATGCAGATATATGAGTTTCCTGCCTGCCCGTTGGTATAATAAGTCTTATCATTCGTGAATATTCTCACACCTTATTTATTTAAAAGCTAACTAGCAGGAGAAGCGATGTGTAGCCTAAAAAATCGTAACAAACATCTGAACCAGGAATACATTACGTTTCTTCAACATTTGTGAAGACCTAATCGCAGTTTCAATAACAGTCCCTGTTTCTTACAGCTTCGAGTTGTGAATGTAGCCATGTTGTACCCAGGTAGTGTTTAGTATCTGCATCTATTTTTATTGACTTCAATAATCACGATATATGGTCTAAATTTGAATATATTGAAATGAATGTCAAATATTTACAATTGTCTGTTTGTGTTGACATTTCAATATTATAATATCACATTTTCTCGATATCACACATTTTCTATAATATATTTTTTCTTATATCTACTGAAAATGCTGTCAATGTAGTTTACACTGTTAAACGCACATTTTCCTGCGTACCTTGTTTAGGATTGATAAATACAATTTGGCGATCAACTTGCAAAAACGTCATTGGCAAAATGTTTTGTCCATCGATAAATCAAGTGAGGTAAAATACATCAGTGGTGGTTAAAACATACAGCTATTCCATTGGGCTGACCTAATTTCTTGTAACAGCAAGGATACCTCCCTTTAACTGTATTTAAGGCAAGCTTCGGAAATGTCTGTAATTTCAAACAAATTACATCAGTTTCACAGTATAATATATTTTTTCATACATTTAAATCTTACAGAGCCAAATAAAACTCTCTCTTGCATGTCACTGCAAAGCATATTTGATATTAAGTGGAAAACAGCTGTCTCAAAAGTGCAACCCGAGTAATGGTGTGTCTAGAATTGTGTTATTAAAGACAACTAATAGCCCCTCTCGAACAAGTGACTGGAGCCCTGCTTCCTGACATTGGATACTTGACAGAACTACTTCAACGCAAACTGAGCAATAACAGAACGACTTAATAATGCGACTATCCGAGAAAACTCGTATTTAACGTGTCAAAGTGGGAAATGTAAATTCTTAGTATTAACCAACTGTAAACAACTGCACCACTATCATATTGCTTCCAAATAAGTCTCTCACGGAATACAAAATATTTCGTTTGCATTTCAACAAAAATGATTACACGTTTACTAATGCTTTGAATGACACATTGCATGGCTTTAACCAGAGAAACTATGACACAAACATATGATTTTTAATACGAGTATATTTTGTCGACTCGTCACCATCCTTAAAATGACGTTCACGCGCCGCATGGTTTCATGCGCAGTAATACATTATTTCGACACATGAACTGCAGTGGTTCAGTAAGGCATGCGTTTACAAAACGCAAGCAAACGTTTTGTTTTGTATCCCTTTTGCAGCGCAGCGCATACACTGCAAGCGGGAAACCAATCAGCAAACGTACTCCGCAAACATGGTTACTGAACGCTTGGCAGGTTTGCGGACCGCCTTATCATGCCGAGTTACCGTCCTTTAAATATAATTATCGACAGTTTTATTAAACTCATATAAAATCGATATTGTCATCATTCCATCAGTATTCGACAATCTGCCTGCTTATAGCAGTACCCATCACCTCTAGTTACTCTGAAAAAAATGAATTTGCTATCCTCGAAAAGTGGAATCCGATCTTTCTTTCTCTTTTTTTTAGTTTTGGATGTTCGTTATTAACACACGAGCAAACATATAAGACTTGCCCGAATAGCGTTGTTTTTTAATCATTGCCTCAGAATCCCTGTTACTAACATTTATAACCGTTTCGGTATTTTTCTGGTAAGGATTTGGTGGATCAGCTTGTTAGTATCGTTTAACGAATATTCGGCCTCCTGCTATGGAGAGTTCTTCAGACCAATTCAGTGTTCGGGCTGACAAATTACTGCCATGTAATAGGACATACTGACAACTCAGTCAATATGTTACTTCCGCAGATAGACGTTCATCAGTTGCAGGGATGCTGTAATACAATTTGTAGACCTTACATTTAGCAAAAAGAGCCTCATTAACACTCGTGTGACAGTTCACGGCCGCAATAAGTTATGATTATCTTATTGATTGCAGACAAGCATTTCGTATAAACGTGATCTCAAATGCAATATATTTATAAGTAATGTTATTGAACAATACAAGTCTCCAGTTCTTGGCATTTCTATTATTATCCACTATTTGCTCTTTAAATTGCAATAGGACATTTAAAAAAAAATATTTTTAATTTTCCAACTTGACCAAATTATTGTCTCTAATTGAAGGTATATTTTCTCTATATCCTCGTTTATTTTTTGCAGTGGGTATTATTAAACACGGTTTTATTCATATTATTCATCACGCGCGAACGTACGCACGCACACACGCTCAGAAACTCATTTTTAACAATTGTTTACATTAATTTCAGTACTTATCTTTCTTTCTTGTGTGTTTCGTACTTATCATTTTAACGCTATTTGCTTAATATTTTAATTCTTAGTTTAAGTTAAATCATTACGCGGTAAAGGATTGATGTCTATAGTTACACTTGGTCGAGTTTATAGTCATTTCAGTAAAACATAAAGAAAGTTACAAATATGTCTGTATTGTGTTTACATACTTTAAAGCCTCACGTTTATTGAATAAAATGTTATATGGTTGTTGATTATTTGATTTGTTGGACAACTGTCATGTTTCGTAGCATTCTCAATATAAATGTTCTATGGATTCAACACCTGAATGGTAGGATGTATATATAATACAAGCGACAAGTTAAAACTTAAAAAGTAATGTATTTGTTGGTATGGTTATCGAAGGAACTCGTTATGTTAACTTCGTAACATGGTGTCTTTGACAACTGATTTGGTACTAAACAGTCCACCAAGATAATGGGCAAAGCGAGTAAAATAATCCAAACCGCTAATTATTTTACGAACAACAGCCTAACAATTTCTACGAAGAAGCTCTGATAGCAATTGGAATCTCTGTAACATTAACTCCTGGACAGTATGACCAAGAAGTGTATTAATGGCATTTGTCTAGAACCGTGTGTTTGCTGCCATAAGAATGGTATAGCATAGTTATTGCTTTTAAGTCTATAATGAATAGGATTCCTACGAATGCGAGTTGGATCAAGCATCTAATCGATAACAAAACGCTGACTTTGGACAAAATAACTCTGGTATGATGAGGTCCAATCATTTGAAATAACACACACACGCGCACACGCACGCACGCACGCGCGCGCACAAACACACACACACACACACACACGTCATGACCTTCCTCCAGTGATTTCCAACAAATAGTATAAAAATGTAAATGTTGATTTGATTCTGAGTACGACGTCGACAAAGAGGTTTATAGTTTCTACTAAATGATCCATTAGCACGAAGTATGAATATAGCTTTCGAGTTTGCGGAATATTGCTTAAAGCAGATATGAAAAACCCGTTGAATTGGAAAATGAACGGAGATTCCTGTCGTTATATAATTGCGATCAGAATTCGTTCAAGGCCAGTACTTTGTTTATTTTAACACTGCACGGTACAATTTTGTAGCATTAAAAATGTTCATATGCCTCTTTCAATTTATTCTCATTCGTGGGATTCCATAATCAGAACGAGGATGAGTGAATTTACAAACTGATCAGAAATTTGGCCTCTTTTAGCGCTAGTGGACACTGTTGCATTTTCGGATGACTTTGTCACTTGAGCGTAGTAAATATATCGACTGGAATATCGTGACAGCAATTGCTCGCACTAGCATTTCTGTATGTATTTCTATAACTTTGTACCTTTTTTCAAGAATAGTTTAAAATATAAGCCACTAATCTGGTAAAAAAAATAGGCAACCCTCCTTTACATATCAAAACCTTATAGGGCGAGGTGTTTTTTTCATGTTATTGATCTAACCAGTATTTTAAGTTATAAAGAAAATTCCAATTTACGTAAATTTGCAATACAAAAGACGTGTGTAGTATCGTTTCGTAATTGAAACAATTTAGTTTTGATTGTCTTTCGCGTCGAAAATATTGTTTATATTTGAGAGAATAGCAATGGATCTAACGTTGAGCTTTGGAGAACTCCCGCAGAAATACAACCTGTATCAGAAAAGGATTCTTAAAAGGACTTTACACTGTTCTCGATCTGATAATTAGGCAATAATTAATCTACAAATTTCCAAAACACATAGAAGCACGTTCGATGTGCTCAAATAATGTTCGTAACAGGAATTAAGAAATGGTTTTGCTATCATTTATTTCAGCTGTTTTATTAATTATCACCATTTATACTGAAGTCTAATGTGAATTTGAAAGCAAGCCGAAGAATCTTAACTTACTTGGTCAGGAACCGATGGTTTTTGGATTATTATAGATAATAAGCCAGAAAATGGAAATGTGTTGACTAACATACCTTTCCTTACTATCCAAATACAAATTAAACTAGCTTAATGTATTAAAAATAATCAATTAAAGTCACTTCTTCTAAAGTAATGACAGGCACTTATGGTTACAGTTGATGGCTACTTAAAATATTTTTATCGTCAGTGAACAGAATTGCAAAAAAGGAAAATCATACTTTCAACTCTTTTAGCGCTTTCAAAATTACAGTAAATATCATCAGTGAGCAATGGCAGCCAACCCCATATTCTAGCTTTAGTGTTTTGTGATTCTCTTTTCCATACTAGCAAGATAACGTATAAGGCAGTCGCTATGACGTTTCAATACATTTTGGCTTGCAAATTAAAAAGAAATCAAATATTTTTTTCAAATAAAAACAGACGTCAAAAAAGTATAGCTAAAGAAATACATCAATACATAATCATTTCATGAAGTAAACGAGTACATAAGTATAATAAAAGATGTACATTATTATTTTTAGCAAACGGTTTGTATTAATATAATAATATTTTTTTACTAATTACATTTTAAAACAAATACGTTTAACGTACGACATTTATCAAATTTATAAAAGTCATTAATTTGTTGACAAAGCAGACAGCTCTTAGTGAAACCGAACCACTTATTAAATTGTTTCACTTCACCACAAGTGTAAAGGTTTAAAAAGGCAGAAAACTACAGAGAACATTTTCTTAACCGATTTCTCATCAGTGTTCCATTTCTTTATTGCAACATAAAAGCCTTTTCTCTCAGAAATTGATCTGCTCTTCAAGCCACTTAATCTGTTTTAACGACATCAGCTGTCCTCATTCCTTGACATGTCTGACACATGTGTCTCTTCGAATGAAGCTGGTCAAACGGTTATCTGCCATTAACCTGCTGATTAATTAATGCTTATCACAGATTAAGCCGTTGGTCCTAAATAACATCGATTAGTTGCCATTAAACAATTTCCCTATTAAGATTATGACTGTTGTGCTGTTTCGTCTTGGTCAGTTTACTGTTTCATTAAGAAAGTATTCGGTCGTTCTTTATGTGAAATGAGCCTTATGTCGAATAAAAGAAATGCGATGACGCAGGGTATGCATTCCTCCGACGAATAGGGATTTGCTGCTCGCTCTTATTTTCGTACTAGTACTTACTCAAATACCATTTTTAAAGTACACTGCAGACTCGGTTCAATATTTATGAGTGCTGTAGGACTAACGTAATGAAGTATATATAAAGTAAATGGTAGAAAAAATCGTTTAAACCACTACAAAAATTATCTGATATCCCTCGGCCATTTGATTAAGCAACCCATCACATACAGCGGAATAAAACCCGCAGTCTCAAAACACTTGTTACTGAAGAAATGCACCATCCGTTGCAAAAATATCTGCCACATCTAGTATATATTTGGTCACAACACTAAAAGTCAAAAACTAAAAGCTTAACACAAATTTAACACATGAACAATTGAAATTTTCAAAAAAGTAGTACTCAACAATTACTTGAATACTAACCCTAAGTATTCAACCCATTCCTGCCGACAATAATGATCGAATAACTATTTGCCAAACACTGTATAGCAAACCCGCCCCAAACCAAAAAGCTTTAGTTGCCACTAAACAACTTACACTAAACAAGACATCAGGGATCTTCAACTTTTTTTCCTCAGTCAGCCGTAAATAGTCATTAGTTTGTCTGAACATGCCCTTTTTCACAATTTATATAAGCCCTATGGAACGTTTCATGACAAGTGCCATTAGAGTAAAAACACAAACACTTTTCTTTATCACACAGGCCACGATGTAATGGTGTAGTGATTACCAACATCGTTTCAGACCAATATCGTAGAAGACGCGCTTTTATAGCGTAATAAATGTTATCGATTTTTTACTGTACTTCTTTAGGACTTTAGTTGAAACATGCCAGAACAAGTGAAACTGCATCAATGTTTTAAGAGTACCAAGAAATATTATTTAATAAATCACCTTTTTATTTAATGGGTGTATAAACTGGGTACTTTCATATTCAGTGTTGATGTTCCATATTTTGTATATGATATAACCATAATTTTAGTATAGGCTTGAATAAAGTGATCGCTGTACTACCAGTTATTTGCTCCTAAATTGCAAGTGTCAAACACGCGTCTTATGTTAGTGTTTGACCATACATTATGTAAGACTCCAATCAATGGCAAGCCCTGCACGGAACAACACAGAACACAAGTTTATTTCCATACATTACATCACACATATATACATCAATGAAAAAGACTGTGATAGTCCATGATCACTTTCAATATTAAAGGGGCTGTCTCACAGATAATAAAATAGCGAAAAAAAATATTGTCGAAAAATGACATAAACTTGGCATCGATGTGTACAATGCATTGGAACTTACTTACTGAAGTACCACATAGTTTACAATTTATTTAAGTTTAGCAGTTATTTCGTATTTTCCATTAAAACAGATTATGTCACCAGATTAGAATAAACCTTAATAGCTCAGTCAGTAAGACGCAGGACTTTAATTTTGGCGACGCGGGTTTGAACCCGTCTCCGACACAAATTATTTTTTTACATTTTGGTTCTTTTTTACAATTATGATATCAAAGCGTAACACATTCTATAAGATAATTGTCCTGAGATTCGTTACAGAAAAACCTTTTTTGGTGCCAATCTGTGAGACAGTCCCTTTAAACATTTGCTTGATGGTTTATAGGAGTGTTTTAATTAGTTGAGATTCTTTAAAATAACATAAATAGAAACAACAGTTTAAAATATTTAATAGTTGGTATTAAGACATATAATATCCATGTATGAAAAGTAATAAAATTATTTCTCTGAGCAAATGCTCTTTACACGAAAAAAGAGAGACTCTTTAACAAACCAATATGTTCTGTATTCAGCAATTCTATGGTTTAATAAATATTTGGGTGAGTACGATAACATCGTTGAATACAATTTATTTAAATCTTATATCTATATAAAGGCTGCATTCAGTCAAAAAATGAAATTCGTCTTCTAAGACATTACAATGTGAGCAAAGTCTTTGTTCCAATACTGTATTATTTCATCTACCAACTTTTATATTTAACAGACAATAATCAGAACTGGATTAAAGCAATGCTGAATTTCTGTACATGCACACACTTAAATTAAAAAAGGAATGTTTCTATACAATAACGCTCTTAACGAGTCGGACAATCTGCTGTTTAAATTTTAAACATATACGTCTCGTATTATAACATGTACTGCCCAGTTCGTTTTATTTAAAAAAAAATACAACATCATTACTCAAAACATTATAGATGGTTCTTACATATTTATCAGTTTAAAATAACATACTTAAAAAACTTATTAGCCAGTATTTAATTATATTGAAAATGCAATGCGACAGTAGAGCTAAAAGTCATTTTGTGTTGTTGCTTTAACCGAAAGTACATATTTTATAAATTGAATTCGTATACTTTCGTTTGCGCTCGTTTGGAAATTCTAAAACTACTAAACTAAATATAAACAATTTAATAAAATAGGTATAATACGTTTGCAATCCGTACAAGATAAACGAAGTTAGGGCATGGTGGGCATGGTGGTGGTGGTAGGAGAAGTGGCTGTAGCCCCGCGGTTATTGGGACATATCAGGGAGTCGATCAAGGAAAAACAATTGCCATGTTTCAGAGATTCGTCACGCTTCTGGACCAAATTAAATATGTGGGTCTTATATATACATTATAGGAGATTATAAATTACCAGCCATAAATAGCCCAAGCTGATGATATTTTCCTTTATTGAGTTTTATACCTGATTGACATGACCAGGCGTTGCTGATATCATAAATGCAATATAAAACGTTTGATTAATTAGTTGTTATGAAGTGAGTTAAGTTCTAGTGTTAACTTAGATACTATGATAAGTTTTCGTGTATTGATGCGCGAAGTCAATTTAAATTATATAATTTTCTAGAATAGTTTGTTAGCTAATAAGTACAGGGATTTGACCTACATTTCTGACATTTAGTGTTTGATATTTAAGAAATATTACACACCACTGAGGTTCATATGACATTTTAAGGACCGGCTAGTCAGCCAACGAAGGTCCATTCACCTTCGGGGGCTGACTGGCCGGTCCTTATAATGTCATATGGCCCGAAGTGGTGTGTTATATTTCTTATATTATACCGAACACTTTTTTTCCATTTAATAATTTTAAAGCGCCTTTGATGTGTTTTATCTAACAAATCTAATAATGTTTACTTGCGAAAAAAATGTCCATGTGAAAACTGCAAGCAGCACTCACCAGTTTTATGACGTCAGCGGTCCATATTATATTTTTGGCGAGGTTCGGACCGGCCAAAAACATGATATGGACCGCTGACGTCATAAAAACTGGATTTTTATTAAAATACATTGATATACGGACCGATCAACATTATATACGCAAATAAGGGACTCATATATGTAAGGTATAATATTATGTTATAAAGATCGTCATTTCCACGACGATTTTATACGAATATGACATTATATTTGATACTAATCATCATAATACTTCAATAGCCTACTTCAGTCGGGTGTGCTTCAACAATAATGGAAGGCGATAGTTATCTTAACAGTGTGTCTTTAAGGGAACTCTAACGTAATAAGATCATAGTTAGGAGACGACTGAATGCAAATATGAGAGAACAAATAATTAGCCTGCAAAGATTTTTAGATCATATTGTTACTTTGAGGACAGGGGTTTATTTCCAGGAAATGCACACAGGGTCTCCATTACCGTTTTCATAGTTGCGCGGTTCGAGGGAATTCACATGCAATCGTTGTATTTGTATTGTCTGCTGTTGTCTATTTAAGACCATGCATAAACCCAACAAACAGAAACACGAATGTTGTAAGAAGGAGAAAAACACTTATACCGTTTATTCACTACATTAGCAAAGTTTTCCTCTCTGTAAAGGTTATAAAAGGCATAAAAACTACAGAGAAGATTTCTCATTTTCTTAACCGATCTCGTATCAGTTTTACATTTCTTTATTACAACATAATATACCTTTTCTCTGAGAAATTGATCTGCTCTTCAAGCCACTTAATCTGTTTTAACGACGTTAGATGTCCTTATTCCTTGACATGTCTGGAACATTTGTCTCTGTGAATAAAGTTGGTCTAACAGTTTTTCATCTGCCATCAACCTGCTGATTACATTGTAATTAATTCTTTTCATCCATTAAACCGTTAGTTTAAATAACATCGTTTATTTGCCAACACTCATACAGCCCGAGTTTCCTAACTTGATGTATACGGCTGTGGTGTTTCGTCTTGGTCATTATAGTGTTTGATTAATAAGGCATATGACCGTCTATTGTGTGAACTAAACCTTGAATCGTATATTTCTTTTGCGATGATGCAAGGTAAACATTAAGATGACGATATGGGATGTGTGTACGTGATCTCGTTTTCGTACTAGTACTTACTTTAGTGCCAATTATAAAGTACTTTGCAGACTCGGTTCGATAGTTGTGAGTCCTTTACGCTATAACCATTTCAAGAGTTATCTGAAAACCGTTGGCCAAAAAGAATCCCCTCGCAAAAAGTGGCCAAATACTAGCCGACAGCCTGACCACACGTATTACTAAGGAATTCCACCATCTGTTTCGAATTTATCTGCCACATCTAGTATTAAATTGGTCAAAACACTGAAAATCAATAGCTTAACGCAAATTCAGAGCATACACAATTAAAGTTAGTGGATTACAAACCCTAATTCAACTCATTCCTGCCGACCATTATGCTCGAATAACTAATTGTCAAACGCTGAATAGCAAAACCGCCTTAAACAACAGAACTAACAGTTGCCGCATAACTCCTTACACTTAACGATACCCCACCGATCCTTGACTTGATTTGCGTCTGTCAATCGTAAACAGCCATTGGTTTCTCTGAAATGCCTTATTGAACAACTGATATACGCCCTATGCCATGTTTCATGTCATGTGCCATTAGAGTAAAAACACAGACACCTTTCTTTGGCACACTGGCCACGATGTAGTGGTGCAGTGATAACCAACATCGTTCAGACCAATATCGTAGAGGACGTGCTTTCATGGTGTAATAAATGTTATAAGGCCGAGTTGTTCCTATCTTGTTTAGGGTACATTGAAAGAAATCCATGGGGATAGCTCTTTTCATTTGAAGGGGTTTAGTGCTGGTCTTTCAGCATGATACAGGCATTTGTTTATACAATATTACGTTAGAAAGACACGATAGAAAAGAAGTATAATGACTAAAGAAATTAACATATTTATACTACTGGATTTGCAATATTTTGAAAGAATGGCAATTTGCAGCTTATTGATAGGCGCCAAATGCTTTTATATTCAAATCAATTTAATCATTCATTGTGGAGCCTTTTTGTTAATTCATATAATTCATATGTTTTCGTGTGTGACGTTACCAAGCGCCGTTATGTATACCATATGTTTGTAGTCACTAGATATGTCATTTTTTCAACATATACCACACTTTGACTGGATTTTAAACTAAAATTGTTAGTTTATAAATGTTATCTGCTCATGACTTCCAAAATATAATGAAAACTACAGTAGTTTTTATGGCCATAGCCTTACACTTGTCTTAACAATTATCAAGAGTACAAAATTAAAAACGTCATCCTCATTAGATTTTCATAACACATTGTAGTTTCGAAGAAAAATGTCTATCAAAATAGTTAAGGAGAATTCAAATGGGGCACAAATGTTTAAATTGATGAACAAAATGCTTGTCGCAATGTTTATCTTGCTTACTGTATTTGTGCATAGAGCGGATGAGCCTCATTTCAGATCCAAACATAATCATATATATTGTTAATGACACAACATGAATACTAAAAGTTATAATGTTTTCAAATCTTTAGCTCATGGCGTTATGCTGGGCTTGAACATTCAATTTCCATAAAAGGCTCCAATTACACACTAAATTATACTCACTGACATTATTCCAATGCAGTTTGTTTTCTTAAAGTACTGAATCTTGTTGCAATTGATCGGTAGTCTTGTATCGGCGATAACAAGCACATAAATTCATAAGAAGTGACAACATACACGAAATGCAACATTTGTCTAATGTCATGCATGTTGCGTAACAAAAGACAAACTGTGTTATTGAAACATATCATCATTTATCACATGGTACCTTGTTTCAGGTTTGATTTGACCTTCAAGTATTTTTCTATATTACATTTATGAAAGAATGCCGAGAAATGACATTGATTTGTCAGTTTGCGGCAGTTGGCTAATCATCAGAGTAGGTGGAACGGGGAGGTCTTTTTTAAAAAACAAATACCGGAAAAGTACGTAAGAGATAATGTCACTCATCATGATAAAATACACAATTTTACTCCTTTGTGCATGAAATATGTTATTACGGTCGCCAAAGACTCCCTTACTAATAAAATTTCTGAACTCACAGAGTTCAAAATCTGTATATCATGACGCCTTGTGGCGTATCCTATATAACACAATGGACCTCTTGTCCGAAGTTTTCATATGTTTAGATAGAAGGAATTATAGCATGAATGAATGTTAAACTTTCAACGATATAAAATTATTATTAAAGGACATTTTTATGACTGAGTTGATCATTCAAGATTGTGGTAAGTGTAAAATCGATGTGGTGTCCATGACGCACTGTCTGCATTAAATAGCAGGCT
The DNA here is from genome assembly GCF_026914265.1 of Mya arenaria. Lineage (NCBI taxonomy): Eukaryota > Metazoa > Mollusca > Bivalvia > Myida > Myidae > Mya > Mya arenaria. Next base: position 41,315,262 of record NC_069123.1, on the reverse strand, counting down.
TTTAAGTCAAGCGGTTTTGACATTGAATGCACTGTTTGCTGAAAGGCATAGCTTCTTATATTGTTGATAATTATTTAGAGATCCTATGGCGGCACCTTTATTGAGTTTTATACCTGATGGAAAATGCAATATAAAACGGGTGTTTAACTAGTTGTTAAGAAGCGAGTTTAGTTATTGTTTTAACTAAGATTCTATCTAGTTTTCGTTTTTTGCTTTGCGAACTCATTTTCAAATTATATAATTTTCCTAGAGGTGTTTGTTAACAAATAAGTACCAGGGTTTGACTTACATTTATGGTATTTAGTGTTTGATATTTTCACTAGAAGAATATGAACATTGACTTGATACTAATCCTCATCAAATAGAAATGGCATACTTCAGTCTGGTACATTAATGGAAGGCGATATTTTTCTTAATCGTGTTTCTTCAGGGGAACTCTAACGTACTAAGACCAAAGTAATGAGACTACTGAATGCAAATCTGAGAAAAATAATTAGCCTGCAAAAGCTATTCATAGTTGCGGGTTCGAGGTAATTCACACACAAGCGTTTTATGTTTACTGTCTCCTGTTGTTTATTTAAAAACATCCGTAAACCACACAAACAGAAACACGAATATTGTCAGTTCCAAATATTAATGATGATATGCAAAATCCTGTGAACAACACAAACGGATGCATATTAAGATCTTCAGCAATAACATTGATTAGCATTTCTGAGCATTAACTCACTTCGTTCTTTTAAATTACCTTCTAGTTTTGTTTATTAATTTTAATATATTTAAATATATATATATATATATATAAAGAACATTGGGAATTTAATTATAGACTGCGCAGAACATTGGGGACAAATCTATATGATCGCGTTTCTTTATTCTTCTTTATTCCTAGCTATTATATTGTTTAGACTAATTCGAGGGGTTATTATTTTATCATTTATCTTATTAAAATGTGTGTTGTACGTACAAACTTTACTGCCAGTGAGTGGTTTATGAAAACAATGATAATTATTATCTTCCTGGATCCAACTTTAACGCCTACTTGCAAACGATTTATCCTTGCACACATGCGAGCTGTGGGAAATTCAATGACAAATTGCTTCATGAAAGCAAAATGTTATTTTCTCAGATGTAAATTATTTCTAAGAAACTTTTTTTGTAGTGTATAAAAACAAACATTGTCTTTGTTTTCATTGCTGTATTGTATAGCTAATGGATATTGTAATTTCCCATTACCTTAAGTCAAACGCAAAACGTTGCTTTCATTTTAGTTCTAGAAAACTCATTTACGTCTTGCCTCGAAGGTAAACAGCTGAAATCAATCGTATTACCTAAAAACAGAAATATAACTTAGACAATTTCCACTGTGAAGGAGCAAAACTATCACTGGTTCACAAATTCGGACGACTGTTGCAAAATTGGCGCAATAACATGATTTCGATTATTTCTTTCTTAATTTTGTTAAAGAAGGACATAGCCCGACTTACAAGATTTGGCCATGTTATCGGTTAACGTATGGCCACATGTTTCAAAGAAGATCGACTGCACCAATTTGAACTAGGATACAGTATTGGAAACTGTAAATGTATTTGAGAGTCAGTTATACACACTAGATACAATTTTTAGTTGGTTGCAATATTTATGTAAAAAGCTACAGAAACATGCTCAGTAGCAAAAAGTTTAAACATAAACCCGGTTTAGTGGCAATGGGCAAACTCCAAAGACATAGAACACAAAATCACAAACAAGAAACATAGAACAGCACAAAACTCTACAAACAGGACAGTGCATAAATACTATATATATAAATAATTGGTATGTTTATCAAGAATTGTTAGGTACCGCCTTGGAACGGTCAGTAAAATGTAAATTTACTGGGGGTTTAAACCATATTAAACCATTTCAATACATGAAATTTCCAGTAAATGTAGAACTGAGCAATACATCGTGTGAACCATAAGAACTTTATAAATGATTGTTCTTTGCGAAAAGTAACAATCTAAACGGAAAATATTCTATAAAATAGTAAACTTATTAGTAATACGGTATTAAAGAATACTGTAAACAGATCTTTTGGGAACACAAAAACATAAAGAGTATGAAAACAGCAGTCTCATTTGGATTAACTGTTAAATGACGGTAACTAAAATGTCCATGGGCGGTCACTAAATTTTTCATTGACTATTCATTGACACTTACTAAAACTGTTTATTGGCGGTAAATAAATTTGTCAATTGACGGTAACTAAACTTGACCTCTGACGGTCATTACACAACGGTCAGCTAACTTCAGCTGTCTACTGGCGGTTACTAAAACTGGTAATAAACGGTTACTGAAATTGTTGATTATTGATTATGAAATAAAGCACAATAGGCGGACGGATGTCACGTAGATGTGTTAATTGTTAAGTCAATTTATTGTAAGAGGGACAAACTATAAATCACGTCATGTCGATATGGGTAGATTTAATCCTGATTATTTAATATGGTTGGAACTGTGTATAGTATATACGCAACTGAAAGTTTATGAACGTCAACCGTTGACGCCTTTGTATCCACATTAATTTCCTATTTCCGAGAATGATATTTAAAAGTACCAGTTATTTGAGACCCATAGTCGTCTATTGTCAAATGTATTGTCGTGTCGTCTGGGATGGTTGACAGACATCTCACATTGCTTAACGTAACAATTAACTCAAGAATCATCTCGGGTTCAGAGCTTTATAGGAGCGTAAATAGTTGCGTCTGGTTCCGCCTCATTAATTGCTTCAGAGGATAACAATACCAGATTTGATTGATAAAGGTAATTATTTTCATTTTTCGAGGCTCGTTCGTCGTCTTGAACAGATAACTAGAAAGTAAATCCAACACAAATACATAACAGGCCTGTTTAGTGCTGTTCCTCTAATTATGCTATAATTGCTGTTTCTCATGTTTAAGTTTATTTCAGTACTATGGAATCATTGCACACTTTTTAAGAGTTTCATATGTATATCACATTGTACAGTTTTAATGTTCTCAAGAAAATAGAAGTGCCTGAAGCTAGAGCGCAACCTGAACGAGGATTTCTATTGATGGATAATATTTCTGAAGTGATATTCGAATATCTGTTCACTTAAGTAAGATTTTTCGTAACACTCAGTAGCCTAGTGCACGTGCACAGATCAACTACCACCAGGCTATACGAACGAAAAAGAACGTTGTATATCGATTTCATATCCGTTTAAAACAAACAATTCGTTTTTGCCCAATAGGACGCAACTCAATGAAATATAACGTTAATCTGTATGATTGCATCACTTCTGTTTCTTGCGTAATTATACATCGCACTCGACATGGACTTTATGCAATTAACTCGATGTGATACAGACCAATAGCTCGACCAACTGTTAATTATTCCTTACCTATCGCATACCTCTCATTCAACTGGTTCTAAAAGTTGCAGGAAAAATCAGTTGTCAACAATACGTACATTTGGCCCAGTTGCTATTGGTGTATTCAATTAGGATATCTGATATGCCTATCATACTTAGAGATGGTATCAAAAATCATATAAAATAAAAAAAAATATAACTTAGACATATCATCGTCAGGTGAATCGCATCTGTTTGCCACACTACATCACTAATAGCTTTGTTTATACAATGTAAAAAACAAAGATATTGCCTGACACACACGTTTTATCCGCCAGGACAAACATTAACCATGCAGCTGTCATTTGCATTCAGTACGTTTCAGTTACACAAATACAAACAGAAACACTAACATAAACATGATCTAAATGAAAACAATTATTAACAAACTTATTTAGATGAGAAAGAGAGCATTGTACATTTGAATGTCATGGAAGCTTAGTTGGAATTAATTTAATGTATATGTTATCAGAGGTTCTTCATTCTTCATTTTATTACATATTTTGGAGACAACCAAACCAACTAATAATGAAAGTTTTGTTAAAGTTTTAGTACTTATCAATTATTGGATTCTGCATTTCTCTAAATAAACAACTCGGTTTTTATATCTTAAAAATAAATGAGCAAGAACGGTTAATAAAAATGATACACAGATTGTATCTATAGCGAGATCGGTATATAAATTATATAGATGTGTGTCTTTGCAGGAATAAACACATATTTCTAACGGAACTAGGAAAAGATGATGCTGTTTGCAAAATGTCTTTGTGAGACAAACGCTTCGTGCCCCGATTATGGTATGAACAAATGCCCTTGTATAGTTCTATGAACAATCTCCTGGGAATAGGGCAAACTTCTTTGAAGGATGATGTTTACGACAAATAATTTGCCCACACAAAAACGCATGTTATCGTTTGTCAAAGTTAAAAGTGCAAATATCGACAAATACTACTTAAGGATAATTCATAATGCACTCGCACGATGCCCTTGTAAAGCTTCCTTTCCAATAAGAAGTCTGCTGGAACTTGTCTTTCCGTTTTCAAAGTGTGATTTTTTCTGCTGAATTTCCTGTACATTGTATATCTTAAACATCTTAAATTGCATGATTTATTAAAGATGCGTGTCAAATATAACTTTTTTGATAAATGAGTGCATTCTTCTTTTAAAAAAAATAATTTTACATTCATAAAATTGATTTTAAAAAGCAATATATATATGCAAAGAGCTCAAGTCACACTATAGTTGTTTAAAAAGGTATTATTCATTGAAGTCGTTTATAATAGTTGTGCCCTCTTAATATTGTGGATATCATTCAAATATTCCCTGAGGAAATATATTGCAGAGATTGTCAAATACATTAGATACATTTTTAATTAATTCGTTCATGCCTGAAACATTTTCCAAAAAATCGAACAGAATGAGTTTGATTAATACATGCCATGACATTCGGCTATTTTCAAATATTTCTTGAAAAGTTTGGCCTTAGCTTAGTACCTAGATGATGATATTAAACTCGCAGTTATGTTTTGTTGTTCCGTTATCTAAATATCTTGCGCCATTAAACCGTGCATTTTCATATCGCATTTGTATAAAACAAAAAGCTCAGCCTTTCATTAATAACCATGTTTTCTAATAGAGACGTCAATGTTCGACAGTAAATAAGAAATATATAAAATCTCATGGTACATGCGCATCTTTTATTAAGCATATTTCGCTGTTTTTGTCTTTCCGCAATTATGGTAAGATTGTTGTTTATTGGCAATTAGAGTGGCGCACTAGGACTTTAAACAATATCTAAGATAAATTTCTCGTATCATATTGATTTTCAAAGCCTTAATCTTAGCAAATGCATTATGACATGATTGTTGTTTTCTTTTACATTCAAAATCTTAAACTATGCTGGTTCTGATAAAAGTTTCATATCATATTTGTTCTTATCCATGCTGGGACACGTGTTCTATTGTCATCTTGTTAAAAAGTTAAGCTAAGTTTTGAGGCATTGTATGTTCCGTTTAGTGTCTTTTAAGCTTCGGCCATTGTGCCACTAAATACCCAACTTTTTAATGATGTTATTGCAGGGCTGCTCGTCTGAGTATTTTCATTGTGTTGATATTCCTCTTAAATAAAACGCAGGCATATTATGCCATGACAAAATATGACAACATTTAATATTTTGTTGTTTTGTGATGCCGATATAGTTATCTATACGTTTCTTCTTATGATGATATGTGGTATTAAATGTTTTTATATTGGCTTCATCTTTCACCTTATTTATATTGTCATTAAATGCCATCTAGAATGTGTCGTTATGTTTTTGCAATGCTCTACTTCAATATGGCAATAAACCTATGACTAGATTTGACATTACTATTAAAAACATCTGTACTTTCAGCCATGCCAACAGGAAAGGATTCCATTCAGCAGATTGTTTTGGTCGTAGTCATGGGAACCACTGACGTTTTCAAAAAATATTTTATTAGCAAATTCATGCACGACAATTTCTCTTAAATTCATAAAGAGACTTTAAAGGAACTTTACAGACACCTGATGCGGTTTGAAAGTGTGAGTGTTGATATCGACATTCGAGACACGTCTGGCTCTCATCAGTTCCATGTGATGAGAAAGCTTGTAGCAACAGGCGATGTATTCCTACTCGTATTTTCTGCTAATCCTGAAAGTTTTGCAACTGTTATACATCTTCGGTATAAAATGTGAGAACAGAAACACCACGGACAGTACACGATAGTTGGTTTTGTGTATGGACCGGGGGGGAGTATTTAACAATATCTGCCAAACTCGTACAACATTGACCTTGTCTTCAAAGTCCTTGAAAATAAATTAAGAGACATTTATAAGAAGGAATTCATTGCTAGTCATGAGATAATCTTCGAGCACAATCTATGGAAAATTGACATGAAAACAACAACAATTTTATCAATGGTCACTTTAGGAACCGTACTAGTAGATAAGAACATGAAAAAATCAAATTGTAAGCATTTAGGCTCTTTGGGGATCGTTTAATTTTTTTAACCGAATACAGTTGTGAACATGTATCATACTATCATGATGTTCTCAGCATTACTGCAAATAAAATGATGATAGTTTGTATTTGTAAAAAAACAACATCATAGTACGATTTAGATTTAATTGAAAGTATCTGTACCACCAATGCCACCACACAGTTCAGTAGTGTTTCTTTCAAGCTGTAGCAGTTATTTCTTTTGCTTTATTTTTTGGTAAGTTAAATGATATTAAGAAACAGAGATACCGATAGATTAGACTTAATGGCAAATTTATATGAAAAATAAATTTAACCAAATGTAGAAATGTTAAGTTATATGACAGTAGATCTAGTGTTTCACTTATTGATTTTATAGGTCCTCCTTTCATTACAATGCTATACAATGATGGACTTACCTTTAAATAGTATTAAAGTAGCTTACCAAAAGTGATTTTAAGAAAATTATGACCACCACCACCCCCCCCCCCCCGCCCCTAGGGATACATATGTAAAATGTGTGTGTGTACTTAATTATTACAGCTATATCATGAATGGAGTGTATCAGTCCACGTCATCAAGTATTTCTGGTTTGTGTTGTGCACCTTGACACCAGTAACATGCTGCTGTATTTTGTGTAGATGAACCTTAAGCCTGAAATTAGATACTAGTACATGTTTGATAAAATTTATTGTTTGGCAAATAATCATTCAGTGTGCGCTTTTGAAAACACTGATTTTTTTTTATTTGTAAGTTACAAATGCAGTTTAAGGCAGTCCATAATAACTTTACTGAACATGAAGCATTATTGCATATGCATAATAATACATATAAATGTATATATTATTTATTTGTTAACAAATTTGATAGCATAACATTTGAATAAATTGTTTTTTTGCGCGAAATTGCAAACTACTTAAATGTTTTATTTCGCTCTTATGCAAAATTGGTATTGTTTAACATTATTATAATAAAAAACAGAATTAACGCTACTCACATTGTATATACTAACCAAATCCTGTAACAACATTTATCTTTAAGAAGTTGACTTTATTTTTGTCCTTTCACGTGACATTAAAATGTTGACAAACACTCCAATCGGAAAGTTAATTGAAAACAAAAATAGTTTGTATTGGTTTAAAAGCTTTGCAAAACCTATGTGGTTTCGTGCTTCAATTACAAAAAAGTTAGTGACCTAATTATGTCCGTAATGCTCAATATATAATTGTTTGTATTTCTTGTCTGTATCATCATCATATCAAAAGTAATAATAATAACGGAAATCCAAAGACGAAGTCTTAAAAAGTTAAACTTTGGCAAATCTCATAATTATGAGATACATAATTATGAACAATTAAGACACCATTGACTTATTGACAGACAACAGACGTCTCAACTCGGGAAAAAAACTGATCATCGAAAAATCCGCGTATCTTATTATTATTTTTTTGTGCATTTTATCTGCAATTATAACAAAAAACAAAAACGAGAAATAAAAGAAGAGCACGAGTTTTGATGTTTGAAATGATATTTTCCAGAAGGTTAACATCTTCATTTGCTTACACCTTTTCATGGCATTATTTATTTTGAAACACTGTCCAATTAAAAGAGTTTTAAAACGTTGGTACTCCTCAATATGAATAGCTGTGAATACATGAGTCCAAACGATGTTTTCAAATGCCATTCTCAAAAAGGTCACATAGGTCGTATTGTTATCACAATAAAGTTTATTAGCCAAGCTGGCACAGCGGCGGTTATTAAATATTTTCAAGAGTTGTTATTCCAGAGCAAAGAAAATCTATTTACTTCATGGCGATTGCCAAGAGACGGTTTGTGGAATTTGAAGTATTTATTTACATAACTTAGGCGGAGCACATTTATACATTAATAAAACACACAGTTTGCTGTTATACAAGTTAATATGGTATATTGTATAACAGACATGCGTTTGTCCAACCCGCTCTGAAAAAACATCTTAAGCTATACATCATCATACAATAGTGGCTAAATAAGGCACGATCAACACACATATACATCTGTTATATCAAATCACGCAATAATATTTCAACTGGAAATGAGCAAAGTTTCTTGGAACTATACGCATTGATTTCAACTGACTACTCGGCAATCACATGTTCAAAGTATATTTGCTAAATATTTAGGTATGCAAGGAAAAGAGTATCATTCACTTGTATGCTTTGCGGGTCGAAAAAAATTACCCTGGGCCACGCTTGCTTCAGAAAGTGTAATCGGATCGGGATTAACCCTCCGCAAAGCATAGGATAACATGGAAAGGTTTGAGCATGAGTTATTTTAAACTTGCAGTAAAATTACATTTTGTTCGAGCGGGTACCAAACAATCCTTGACAAACACCCAAGTTATATCTATTATATTTATGATGTGTGTAATTTGGTCCTGTGTCATTGGACGGGGCGTATGCTTAACCTTACGACTACTAGTTTTGATTTTATAGTTATGTTTCATGTAAGTATTAACATTCTATGTCAATGGTCATAATGATGACTTAAATATATGACATAAAGTTTAGAATGATTGATGAAATTTATAATCAATGTGTTTGTTATATAACTTATCTCCCCGAATTGATCATTTTCTTATCCAAATGTAAAAATATCTTCATCAGAGGAGTTTGTTTAAGGTAAAAAAATGCAAACCGCTGCATGGATAAGGTCTGTTGTATTGCGTGATTAATGATACATCTCTATATATATTCTTCCTCTTACTTAGTACACAAGCACTGGGGTAAGTTGTCTGTCAACTCAATTACTATTTCCATGATCAAAGATTGTTTGCATTCTGTGTGATATTATTTTTCGATATGAGAAGGATATCATATGTCCCAGATGTAATTGCTATTAGTACCTGAGGTCAGAAATTTAAAGGAAATCATACCTCCCATGTGCGAATTGCATTAGAAACTAAAGTCAGAAGTTCAAAGCATATCATATGTCTCAAATTGAATTAATGAAAAGGGTTAGTAGTTTGAAAATCATAATTTTTCTCACACTGAGCATTTTTTTCATTTTCAAAAAAATGTGATAATACACTTCAAACAGAATGTAAGGAAGCCTATACCCCGAACAACAATACAAAGAAAAGGTTGCTTCCTATAAACATAGTCTCCGATATCAATTCTTGGGTATCTAAGACGACATGGTCGCATTCAGCAAAACGAGAAGTTTGTCAAGCACGCCAGATGACAAAGTAATACTCTCGAAGCCACATGGAAAACACGGAAGTTAATCTGTAAGAGTTACGGATATTTTAACCTTCTGAGAAGTAAGGTAATTATCGGCATTGGAAATTACGGCATCCAAATGACTTGATGCAAGAAATGAAAGGAAGAGGAAAAAAAGGTGTACACTAAAATGTTTTTTTCTTATAAAAATACCTATATATACATAATTTTTCAATATTCAATAAAACCTTGATAGCATTAAAACAGACCAAAAAATAAATCTACAGTAGGCGGTGGTCAATAAACAATGACTTATACATATGTCACGGTACCGATACCTATACAGGTGGTGAGGAGGTGTGTAAGCGGTCTGGTAGCTCAGTCGGTAGAGCACTTGCCCTGATAGTGAGGGGTCCCGGGGTCGAGCCCCGGTCTGGCTACACACTTTTCTCACCCTTCGACACGTGTAACTGTCATTGAACTGTAACAACTTAGATGAGATAACTTGAGATGACGCTAATGAAATATAATACCAACCCACTTATATTTGCATAGGTTTTCTATTGGAACATATATAGTTAATCCCCTATCAGATCGTTCTTTTTAAAAGAGACTGAGTCAAACGGTCATAGAAATAATTAAATTGTTAAAGCAGCAATATTTCTACAATCGAACACTGGCTGGAAAAGTTCAATGCTTTGAGAAACAGGACAGGTTGTTCACATTTTCGAGAATATACGAGAGCGGAAGTTCAACGGAAGTGGCATACAAATAGAAATTCAGGACAATATGCCATTTTCAGGCTTAATCATTTCCTAAACATGCAAATTGGATTATCAGAAAGTCTGATACGAGCAACTTCAGCTAAAATACATAAAGTCGTCGCATTAACTGATGGTAGAAGCTGTGCTTACTGCAGGAGCTTTGTGTAATTAAAAGGTACAAACCTATTAATTTGCAAATTTTAATGCAAGCCAAATTTGGGTTAACGGAGATATTTTACCGAAGTTTTTATTTATATTAATTTATTTGTGATTAAGACTACGATCCAATTATCAATCCTTATTAAGTAAAACAACAACTAGTACCAGCGTTCTCTATTGTCAAAAAGTGTTTTGAACGGAAAAAACCTTGAGTACCAGTCCAACCGAAGAGGAATTAAAATATCAGTAACTCACCATCATTGGTTGACCAAATCATAGTTACATGAATTGATAGGTCAAATAGCCTGATAAACATTGACCAAGTTTATAACATGTGGCAGTTGGATGTAACGATACAACACTGTAAGCACACTGTTAACACTTTTTTGAAGAAGAGACATTCGAGCACAGACCATATGTTGACGACAACCTTATCAATGTTTTCGACCCATGGATTCGAGGGTCATGTATTAAAATACTGATGTATTAAAATATTGAAGAACGGGAGAACTTTGTAAGCATTTTTTACTAGTATATCTTTAAAGCACGATGATAAAACATATAATGTATAAAGGAGAGAACAAATCGTTTGAATACTTGTGTGAAAAACTACAAAAACAAGCTCAGTAGCTAAAAGTGTAAACATAAACCCCGTTTTATGGCACAGCGTAAACGCCAAAGACATAGAACATAAAATTGAGTTTCCTGATCAATACCGAAATATCAAAAACTCGGTCTATTGGACAAACTTTATCAATAAGTCGACGAAACGACTTCTCGAATGTATCTTATTGTGCATTTATAATGTTTTGTCTACTGGTGTGAAGAATAATTGTCGCGAAATCTACCTTTACTTCTAAAATTGCAAGAATCATTGTGGTTCTTATAAGTATGAATGCTGCGAACTACTAGCCTGATTCACAAACTATACTTATTATTATTATTAGTAGTAGTAGTAGTAGTAGTAGTAGTAGTAGTAGTAGTAGTAGTAGTAGTAGTAGTAGTAGTAGTAGTAGAAGTAGTAGTAGTAGTAGTAGTAGTAGTAGTAGTAGTAGTTGTAGTAGTAGTAGTAGTAGTAGTAGTAGTAGTAGTAGTAGTAGTAGTAGTAGTAGTAGTAGTAGTAGTAGTAGTAGTAGTAGTAGTAGTAGTAGTAATAGTAGTAGTAGTAGTAGTAGTAGTAGTAGTAGTAGTAGTAGTAGTAGTAGTAGTAGTAGTAGTAATAGTAGTAGTAGTAGTAGTAGTAGTAGTAGTAGTAGTAGTAGTAGTAGAAGTAGTAGAAGTAGTAGTAGTAGTAGTAGTAGTAGTAGTAGTAGTAGTAGTAGTAGTAGTAGTAGTAGTAGTAGAAGTAGTAGAAGTAGTAGTAGTAGTAGTAGTAGTAGTAGAAGTAGTAGTAGTAGTAGTAGTAGTAGTAGTAGTAGTAGTAGTAGTAGTAGTAGTAGTAGTAGTAGTAGTAGTAGTAGTAGTAGTAGTAGTAGAAGTAGTAGTAGTAGTAGTAGTAGTAGTAGTAGTAGTAGTAGTAGTAGTAGTAGTAGTAGTAGAAGTAGTAGTAGTAGTAGTAGTAGTAGTAGTAGTAGTAGTAGTAGTAGTAGTAGTAGTAGTAGTAGTAGTAGTAGTAGTAGTAGTAGTAGAAGTAGTAGTAGTAGTAGTAGTAGTAGTAGTAGTAGTAGTAGTAGTAGTAGTAGTAGTAGTAGAAGTAGTAGTAGTAGTAGTAGTAGTAGTAGTAGTAGTAGTAGTAGAAGTAGTAGTAGAAGTACAACATTGTATGTAGCCATATCTAATAAATCGTAAATTGAAAACATTCTATGATTCTGTCTATAATTAGTTTAAAATTATTCAAAACTCTGTCCTGAAAAGATGGAACCATGCAAGTCTTGCGCATATTTTTCTGTTAGATACTACAAGCATTATAAGTAACCACTAGAAGAGTAAACCAGAGGTAGGGAGCTTGCTCTACATAAACATTTAATAGTTCTCTAAAACATAAATACCAGGTGTCAAAGTTCGTTTGGGACGATTTACAAGATAAAGTAGTTTAAAAAGGTCGCATACACCCATTACTCATGTTTAAATTTCAAGACTATGCAATACTTCAGACGTTTATTACAAACTACTGATACAAATTATTTTCGTAATCTATCACTGCTTGTTTGATGTCCTTGAACTAACCGAAGCAGACGGACATGTTTATAAATCCCTTTGCGTAAGTTTGGTAAAATTACACGACAGAATTGGCTTGCAGCCAGAAATAAAGGTCAATATGCCATTAATGGCTTTAATCGTTTCCTTAATATGCACATTGGGTTAAACAAAATATTATCCAAATATCTTCAGACAACACAAACTTGTTGTATTTCCTTGTAATGGAGGCTTGAGTACATAACAGTTATGAGTCAGCCTTATGGACAAACATTACAATGTGTTTGGGCCATAATTTAAAAGGAGAACATTTCGAAGCAATGAGTATAATTTTGTAATTTCTTATTATATGTAATGCTGTTTAAATTTAATAAATAGCATGATTCAGTCTTACAGAAATGTTCTTTTTTAGTCTAATCCAGGGGAAATGATTTCGGAAGCATACATAATATGTGACTCACCAAATTGTTCATGAGTCATTATCTATAAGCTTTCAACTGGTCAATCCTTTGAATCATTTTAATGCAGGAGATTTTAAGGGCAATACTAACTCATGAAGGTTGATTCTTCCTTATTTCAAAAGACAGTCATTAATGCAATGGCAACTACGGAGGAAATGTCAGTAGTCAAATATTTAAACAGAACAGAACACAAACTGCTTGAACACAATAATATATTGCATGCATGAAACAGAAAAAGAGAAAAGAAAATGTTTGCAGTATACTGTTAACAATCATGCTATACAATATCGTGTAAACAAAAGCTAGTTATGATTGTGCAATTGTGGGAGATTTTATTCATTTAAGTCTCTTGTCTTAAAAGCCTTGATACAGAACATAGCTAATTTTATTTACAGAGATCTATAATCAAAATTAAGTAATGATGCAAAAAACATACTTTGTCGTATGGCGTTTTACATTGAACTAACTAAAACAAAATGAAATTCATATTCAATTTCGTTTAAGTTACACAATGCACATTTCCTATCTCGACTAGGGACACTGATATTTCTACCAAATTCAAGAGATCAATCTGAGATTAGGTTGAAACTTGAAACTTGTTACAAATAATTACATATTCAATGGCGTTGTACAATAGTGAATAAGAAGCTCATAAAAGCAATTCAGCAATACAGACACAAGCATTAAATAACCAGCAATCAATGAAAACATCATGAATATTAGCACACAGTACATTATATACAAAGTTCAATACATAGTATATAAATGATGTCCAACATGTATATACATAATAGGTGTTCACCAACGTATAAACAGACAACAGCACATCAATATATTGGTTAAAAGTGCATTGGTATACGTTTTAGAACAATGCATATTACTATCTGAAAAGGTTTTTACATGTTTACTGACTCATTTTGCCTAAGGCTCATTAATATTAATAATTGACCTTACGACAGCTGCTTCTAAGCCACGCCCCCCTGATAGCAAGGGAGCGAACTCTGTCTATATCCGTCAAACAACCAAGGAAGCAATGGCGTCTCGCGTCGTTTCGGTTTCCGATATTCCTGACAAATTATCATAAATGTGACATTTCACTGCGAAAAAACGTAGTAGTCAAAGGAATTTTTATATGGCTGCTTCATCGGAAGGCTTGATATATCGTTAGAGGATGACGATATCTAACATTTACGGGGTGAAATCTATCCAAGTCAGAGAAAATCGAATAGCCGCCATGTTGTCAATATTGACATCGAATCAAAGGAAAAGCGTGTGTGAGACGCATACTGTAAATGCAAACAATGGTAAGTTTAACTTTTAATAACACCGGTCATTCTTACAGTATTGTGAAACAAAGACTAAATCATCGCACAATATGAGAAAATCATAAATGGCCCGAATGGGGAACCCGGAAGTGACATTAAATGACAGTTACATGCCAGATATATGACCTTGTATTCTATAGTACGAGCAGATATGGTTTATTAGGGTTATGCTTAAAAAGTTTCAGTTCTCAGCGACTGAACACTCCCCCTTATGAATAATTATGTAATAGCTGACAAGTGACAATCGTGGGAGATACCAATCTGTTACTTTTGCATTGCTCAAACATTCAGATGCTTTGAATTTTGATCTTACAGAAATTGTGGAACATGTTCACACACTCTGGCTGTAAAAGTAGACCTGGGAGGAAAAGAGCTACCGGTGTGGTGCTCGAACTTACAACCACCGGAACACTAGTACGGCGCTCTGCCCAACTAAGCTGACCGGGCAGCTGGTTCTAACCCACACACACTACCCTCCCCCCATTAACCTGTTCAGGCTGATGGAGTGTCTCCTGCTGTTTACCGTTGCTACCATTGAAGTATTCTGATTGATGGATATAAGAAAGTCCCCTTGTTATTGTCTTCAACAAGCCTACCGCCACAGGGGACCTAGCATAAGACTAGAAACCGCACCCCCCCCCCACACACACACACACATGATATTTGCCAGTCCAGGCAATGCCAATCGCAAGAGAAAACCAGTGATGACAAGTTTTACAAATAATCGGTAGGACCTGTTTTTAAGCTGTTCATCACATTTAGTTTTTTGCTTTGCTGTAAAAAAGTAATGGACTATTTAAAAAAAACACCCACAAAACATTCAGTTAGCTATTATCTTGTCAATATTTCATTATGATATACATGTAGAAATCAAACATCAAAGGCAGTAGAATTTACAGCTAGTATTAAAATATTTAACAATACATGTAACTGATTTATTTTAATATTGGCATCTTTTATTTATTTCAGGAAAGTGTGGTCTTTTGAAGAGAGTCCTTGAAGTTGTTCAGCATGTTGTTTTGATGGATTCTTGGAAGGATATACCTCTATGGTGTTAGCTTCAGTTCTGGAGTATAACACCAGTTGTTGCATATTTAATATCAGATTTATTAAATACATTGCTGTTTAGCAAACATTACTTAAACTTTTATATTTCTTTGGTGCTTTAAGTATGATATTGTAGGTCAACATCTCTTTATTGCAATGGCAAATGTATTTTAAAATATATAGCATTAGCAGAAGTTATTTTTCACTGTTAAAGCTGCACTTTCACAGATCGCTTTGACAACTTACACAAGATTCGATTGCATTTATCATATTTTTGCTCGAAGAAGTTTGCTTTATGATTTATACTAGGACTTAATTCAAAGAATGCCAAAATAAGCCGATCCTGAGACAAAAAAGTGTCATAACAGAAATCTGTGACAGTGTAACTTTAAGAATACTGGTAATCGATATGTGCATGTGATCCGGAAGCTGAACATGGGATGAACTATCATTAAATATTGTAGACTAACGTAAATGGCACCAAATATAAGAATAACATTGAAATAATGTACATGTTTGACTTGTTCTTTATTCATAATATGTCTAAGTCTTTACAGCACATGTTTGGCAGAAATAAGTTCTTAATAATTGATTTAAATGTACATTGAAATAAATTGATTTATACAGAAAATAATACCTTAACGATTCAGACCATTCTGTTCTGTTTTTTTTTTTTTTTGGTGGCTCAGATATTAATCTGATTTTTGAAGGAGGTCTAGCTGGTGTGAGCTGGTCAAATACAGTAGCTGCTTGAGGGTCAGGGTTTTCTTGATTGCGTTTCCCGTCGACAGAGTGTTGATATGAAAATAAGAAATCTATGAAATGTGTCGAAATAACAGCTACAATAGCCATTGTTTACATATAGTAACCATACAAGTAGATGAGATTCGGAAGAATGTGATGGTTCGGACAAAAATTTAGTTGTACGATATTTCCTGATTTACTTTGAAAGCAAAGCAGTTTATAAGCATACATAACGGTTTCAACAAATATACCTCTATCTTGAATGAAATCAATCGTGTCCATGTTGAAACCTAATATTAAATGGTCATTAATGCCGATTTGATAACACAAGCCAAAGCATAAATGTACGATGTTTATAGTTTATAAAATAGTAATACTAATTTAGGTCATGCACGGACAATTTCAGTATTAAATAATTTTTAGCGGATTTATTCCCCCCCCCCTTATAAGCAAATAAGTAGTTTTGTACAGACGTATAGATGTTTCGCCTTTGAACGATCTTTCAAAATTTCCAAGTTCAGCAGTTGGTGAGGTCTTCCACAGAGTCTGATCTAGCGCTTGCATTTTTCTAAATTACTCGTTGGTTTCGAATACGGAACGAATTGCTCGCCATCTTTAGTCGGCCTGGCTTCCAGTTTACCGAATTACAAGTGCCATAAAAACACCTTTTTACCATAATACTTAAAAAGGCGAGGAAATGCCAGCGCATGTAGATGACGGACTCTGGTCAGTTTGATGGACAAAATGGCGGATAACAACACGGCTTATCAGCGCTATATTATAATTGGCTGATAGGACCTGTCAATCAAATCCTGTCGTAAGGTCAATTGCTGGGCTTCTGGCCTTAAAATGGTCAGCGACACAGTGAGTTATCAAGGGATTTATTCTAATTTATGGGTACCTTATCTTAGATTCGCCTCAACATACACCAATCAAAGTACAGATGACGCTAAACGCGGCATGGTATTTAAACTTGAATAAGTAGTTATGACACCAAAAATACCGAAATAAATATGATATGTTATCATGTCAATAGCTGGATAAAATAGATGTCCAGCCTGCTATGGTACTTTTTTGAAATCGTGCATTTGTAGGATCCAGAACAATCCATGCATGGCATCTTGGAGGCCGTGTCAACCAGTCCCGCATACCTCGGTAGTGTTATACTTTACTTACAACCTACAAGATGCAAGTTCGGCTCCGGCCATAATCATTATTTTGAAATTCTATTTTTTATCGATATAACATCAGTCGAACGATTACAAATGATTCTGACAAAACGAAACATTACATTTCAGCAATAAAAGCTGCTTCAATAAAAATAAAATGTTATGATATTGATTTCAGCTCGATATTTAGTTCTCGTAAAAAGTACGGAGGGTATACCAAAGACAACATATAAATAAACCATTCACCGTGAAATTATACTCACTTGGCAGTTCAATACATTTGACAGTACTAAATGTAGATGTTGTATAACAACGCATTATTGCAACATAAGTGTGCTTTAACGTTATGCCTACTATGTGTGCTTATCTCGGCATATGGTATATTATCATGGTCCGTTATGTCTGGTTTGTTTTGTCAATTTCGACAACTATATTTTCTAAAGACATAATGCTGCCATACAGGGATGGCATATGTTAACATTTTTACTATCACATCTTAGCAATAGGTACTAGTTTAAGCATAGCGCATACCTACTATTAACAACATTCAACCATTACGTTAACATGTCTGAAAAACTATTCTTCAGACAAAAGTCGGATTTTGAGAAAACTATTCTGCTGTTGCATGAATGGTGTATATAATTTCGAAGTTTATAACTTTAAAGATATTTTTGCGGAAGAAAGTTGTAATGGAAGGGCGCTGTTTTCTCACTACAAGGATTTCTCTTCTGATTCATACTGGGAAATCTGTATTTGCTCCAATGGTCATCACACTTTGAGCACTAAGCCCCGCACCAATAATACCTACACACGTAAACATATAAGCCTTATTGGTTTAAACAAATATTAATTTAATAAAATGTTTTTAACTTCGAGATTGCAATATTTGAGTATAATCTGATCCACATACCAGTGACATATGCACAAAACAAAATAATCAAACCATAATTGAGAAGACAGTTTTGAAACTGATACGTTGTCTCGCCTATGTCACTCTTTTGAGCAGCTTATGCTTATTTAAATGCTTAAACGTTTTGTAGAATATTTTACTCTTAATTATATTGTTGGAAGTTAGATGCATACTTTGACAAGATTTACCATTTACGGTTTTAGTTTATTCTGGATTGCTGGGATAAGAGTGAGGTTGTGCACAAAAACTAGTTTAAACCCACAGTAAATTTACATTTTACTGACCGTTCCAAGGCGGTACCTAACAATCCTTGATAAACACCCCTACTATGTTTAATATGTATATTATATATTTAGTGTGTTGTTTGTGGAATCTTGGCGTTGACCCAGTGCCATAAAAAGGGGTTTATGTTTCGACAACTGTACTTGTTTCTGTAGTGTTCTCATATATATATTTATAACCAATGCAGGAAGTAGAGATAGGTCATATACGTTGGAAGTAGGCAAAAGGCAATAAACGAAAAGACACAATGGAAATGAAGTGGGCTGTTCAGTTCAGTGGTAGAATCCGTTTTGCTTTATATTAAGTACCTCAAAATAATTCTGATTGAAGAATGTAGTGCTTAACGTGGTTGAATCTCGTTTTGTTGGTCTTGTACAAGGCATATTTTCATCCAAGCAGTTGTGTAGTTAATGCGACATAGGCCTAACTGATAATGTATTTGATGTGAAGATGAAATAGTAGGTATCTTTCTACATATTGGCAATTGGGGCTATTGACAATAGTTTACGGGACTATACACCAGATTGGCACCAAAAAAGGTGGGGGGGGGGGTTTCTGTAACGAATCTGAGGACAATTATTTAATAAAATGTTTTACTGTTTGATATCATAATTGTAAAACAATACCAAAATGTAAAAAAAAACGAGTTGAAGACCGAGTTCGAACCGGTGTCGCCAAAATTGCAGTCCAGTGTTGTATCTACTGTGCTGCGAAGTCTTACCCTAAACGTTTTGAATATTTTAGCTATATACCTAACTGGGTAAAATCACGTGATAACATCGACTAGCCAATCACGCATAAGGAATGAATTCTACTAGGTAAACTTACCTAGTTATCTTTTTAATAGAAAAATACGAAAAAATTGCGAAAAATAAATTAATTGTAAACTATGTGGTATTTCAGTTACTAAGTGTTAATGCATTGTACACATCGATACCAAGTTGATGTCAGTTTTCGACAATTTTCTCTTTTTGGCTATTTCATCATACAGAGTACAGCCGCTTTAAGTGACAAAGAGTTCGTTAATATTACTATCGCAACCATGCATGAGTGACAGACAGTCAATTTGTTTTCACCTCCATAGTAAAGATGAGGTACATATTATTTCTTAGATTATACTTCAATAATGATATTGTAGATAACAAAAAGAATTACGACAACAATAGGGTATGACATGATCTGTTACAAAATTAACTAAATTTCGAAGATTGCAAGGTTGCAATAAATCATACTGAACTTTCTTTAGATCATAAATCTTAATGGCAAAATCAACATAAACACAATGTCATTTATAGTAAACAAAATCATCACATTTATTTATTTACTTCAAGTACACAATTACCAGGTACAGACACCTGCAAATAAATCAATCGAGCCGGAATAACAGTTATGGATCATCAAATATACGATTTGCAAACCTATTTTTCAGCATTTTAAATATTTGAAACAAAGGTTTGATTTTGTGTTTCTTGTGGTTTTTTCACCCGATTCATACGAATTCAACGTTTTCAATTGCCTTCTATTGCTAAGGTTTCAGTACTTTAGTAGCAACATCAATCTTGACAATTCTGTCCATTTTCTGAATTGGATGAATTTAGTTTACCGAAAATGCTGAAGGCAACTGTAACTAAATTATCTTAAAGCCTACTAAGAGGAATTGATGGGAATCAAATTCATGCAGAAATTAACTGTATTGAATATTGTTTTGTTACCCTTACGTTTTATCGTCAATGTCCAATACAGACGACACTTTCCGACCAAATTACATACTTAGTTCGTTATCAGAATAAGGTATTATCGTATTGCGCGAAAAATAAAATCCGATCGCTTTTGGGCTTCTGGTTTTCTCGGTAGTAATGTAGTTTTCTTGAAAAATATTGTATTTGCTCCCTTCAAAGTAAAATCTTATTGTTTTTTGTTTGGAATTGATGTGCATAACGTTGATATGATAAAAAATGCAATTCTTTCTTTGAAGGTTTTAAAGTACAATTATGTTCTTTCTCGGTCGGTGTTAACCAACATATGGAATTTTAATGTGTTTTTGTATATGAAAGACAAAAGAAAAAAAACTGTTCTATTAGATAGCAATGCATGGCGTAAAATTTATATACAGTTCGTTGCTTATATAAACTGCTAAACATATACGAAAGTATAATATCAAGATTCCAGTTAGTTTAATATAAAAATATAAGCTGTCAACAGTATCCCCCCCCCCCCCGTCCCTGAACGCGGCTTTGTAAAGACTGAAAAGTGTATAGGGAGGATACGCATCGACCAATCTTATCGACGTTTGCAAACCTTTTTAAAAAAGGGGGCACACCAAAATAAGTATACCTTGTCTGAGATATATTGAATTGTTTCATGCAAATATTTGTTTTCATGTCACGTACAGCTGATCATTCAAGTGCAGCTGTTAATACGGCTGATAATGTTATTCTTTATTATTAAATAACCCTTTTTATGTATATGTATATGTATATGTGGTTAAACTCAAATTTTGATTCGTATGTGTTTTATAGGTTTATTGTAACAATCAGGAATGCTTCCGCTGTTAAGTATCAATTCTCGAAAACAAACACGCATTTTAAATGGGATTTAAGCTTTTTAAAGCTGTTTTTCAATCAGTAAAATACTGTACAGTTCTAACGAACGCTTTTCCGCTTTATTAAAACCCTATATGTACGCGTTAAAACACGTTAACCAGACTAAACATCATATAGCGGATTTTATGAACCCGGACAGTGCGGGTCAAATCATACATATGGAGTTATAGTCTCATTTGTTTGTAACCACAGAATGACAGCGGAATTGCTCAATATACAATATCAGGATGTATTGGCAGCATTGTCAGTATGTCATACAACATAACTGCAATTTGTCAGAATAAAACTCTGAATTGGCACAAAGAACTCACAAGATCTATAGCACGGAAATTAATTGAACGATATTTACAAGTTAGCCTTACAAATGGCATTGATGTATCTTTTACATAAATCTCATTGTCTAGAAGTAAATTCGCCGCGATGTTCTTGTAGTTGTAATTTCGTACGTAATGAAATATGTTTTCACAGGGATGTCTGGGTCAGTGGTTCATCCGCTCTGCTGAAAATGCTTGTTTTGAGCTTGTAAGAAATGTTTTTACTTTTGCATTCTGCTGTGATGAAATATATACGTTTTTATATGATTTACATTTACATTAACATTCATATTAAACTGGCGAACAATCAAAAAGGTGTACCATTTGAAATGACTAAATATGCCGGCTGATGTATAACTATTATTTATGGAATAGTGTTTATGGTCCTGTAGAGTTAAAATCAGTCGAAAAAATATGTTTATGACTTTTTCGTGTAATTAAATGTCATGTATATTATTATATTATTACTAGGGTAGTTACCGTGGAATTTCATAAGCAAATCTGAAATGTCCAGTGGAACAGATGTCTTCTCCAGGAGCAGTTTAACTACAGAACTTCATTTCATACTTGCATCTATTTTTGTTTACGTATCTATTATCATATATTCAGTCCGTCTCTCGGAACTTGCTGATTGAACTCTTCTGTACAACATATTACTCCTAATGTTATACCGACTCGTCCAAACTTGCATTTAGGAAACTTTAGGAAACTTCGATATTCTTCTCGGTTGCAAACTTCTTCTGAAACATGAAATAATAATTACTTGGTTACAATTGGTTATAAATGGTTACATTTCAGCAATAACAACGTTTATGTCTCATTTTGCTTTTATGATCTTATTTAAATATGAAGAGAGAAATGTTCAATTTTCATCTAAACCACATGAATAAAACGGAATATTTCTTTTCCATCACAAAACAGTGATGTCATCAAAAAGTATGATGTCACTATTTGAAATATTTCGAATTTTATAATTCTTCAAACAAACAGTCCCTCAGTGGGTTTCTGTGTGCATAAGGCCATACCAAATTGATGTTTCGTTCCGCGAACTTACCGCACCTATTTTTTAAAAATGAAAAAAAAAATGTGCGAGCTCACCTTTACCGGAAGCTATCATATTGCGTAACTAGTGAAATTAGAACAACAATGACCTCACATTACTTTGACTTTCCCATTATTATGATTACAAAGAATATAGAGTTGTTCGTTGCGCTTTTGATTTTTAAAGAACTATGTCGCGATATAGTGTAAAAAAAGGAAAAAAAATATTTACATTTACCTAGAAACCGTATCAGCAGGTGCGCGTGACGTATGTTTCTACCATTAAGGAATACTACGTTAAAAATAATTACAAAAGGAAATGGTAGGTGTTGTGATGTTGTATTTGTGATAACAGCAACAATGCTTTCATTCAATACGTATCGGGAAGTTTTGATGTCACAACATTTACACATTGCACAATAAATGACACGAAACCCTTTAATAGCATGTTTCATCAGACTGTTACTTTATAGTAACTTGTGTTTACTGTTTAAATGCCAATTGCCCTCATTTTTTATGAAATGAATATCGTATTCATTATTTCCAAATAATTTCGCAATGTGCACGAAGATACCAATTGTCTGCTTACCTGTGGCAGCCTTTCGAGATGTTAGAAGTGAAGCTATATAGGAGCTATTCACAGAGATGATGATATTAATATTTTTTCCTGAAAGTTTAACCGATTTTTCTCTTATATTCACGTGGTTACTTTCATTAACTTGTGTCTGCTCAATTTGCGCAGATATTTCAATTCCAGCAACCGATAACAGGAAACAGCCATCCAATCGCCTATCTGAAAATGGGGAAAACATGTCTGGCCTTCAAAAACCCAAGTCTAGACAAATCGCCAATTGGAAAGCACATCTGAGATCGCGTGTTTTCTTATATTGTAAGACACTTCATACCTTCATACCACTGTCTCAAAGATTACACTGTTTACAACTGTTTGAGGCACTCGTAGTTAATTTTCCAGATATGGGTTTATAAATCATTGATCACAGATTATTGCCTATGTCGTTTTGCGTGGTGAGCCGCCACTCTGATCTTGGAACTTATGCATCTAACAGTGCAAATAATGTTTACACTGTTTTAATGTGACTCGCTCATGTTTTTGGAACAAAAAATAGTTTTCTCGGTAATGCGTCTGAAAACACTAACTGTATCATTATTCTACTCTTATGATATCGAAATTGCAGAAAAAAATACAGTTATAGCATAAAAAATGTATTTTGGTTTTAGTGGGGTTCATATCCACGCCGGTAAAGTCGAGAAATAAAAAGAAAACACTTGTCTTCAAAGACGATATTTTAGCAAATATCAACATTTGCTGAAGGGTTCCAGCGGTTGGTATTTTTGTTTTAACACTCCTTATGATTTGCCGCACTTTATTTCGTAATTAAAAAGTGCATATTACAAACCATGAGCGAGTCACTTTTATAAGAAAAACAAACCGGTATCAGGCCTATTTCTCTAAAATTATAAATGTATAGGGTAACATAGGCATGTAAGACTTGAATCTATTTCAAAATAACTATTTGTAAACAAATGTTGTATTGTTCTCCGTAATAATGCGACATTGGGTGCCAAAATGGGTTAAAGGGACTAGGGTTTGTAGAATATTCTTCTTTTATTTAAATCGAAGTAAAGTGTATCCAATCATCGGAATGATTAAAACTAAGATACTGACAGCTTAAACAGTTCAATAAACGTGGATATACGCTCAAATATTGTTTTTAAAGTCCACGATTTCCTAACTAGTTGCTATCGTAATTCAGCAAAAGGATGTAGCGTCATTGGTTGTTTGACATTATCACGTGGTGATTTTTAACGATATTTGATAAATATTGAATATCGAATAAGGTACGTATGAGGCCCTTTTGCCGAGTGGTTATGCTATCAGGTTTTTTTTATCATTTTCTTAACTGTATCAGCGTGGGTTGGCACCCGACTTAAACCAGATTTTCTTTTCATACATAGTTGTATTATTTTTTCTGCGATTTCGGTATCAAACTAAGTATAATATAAGTGTATTCAGATGCATTACCGGGAACTTATTTGCGCAAGTCCCTTTAAATTTCGGAAAAAAATATCATTTGAAAATGTAAAGTAAACACCCTTATGTAATATTGAAATACATTTTGATTGACATATTTCTTAATATCGAACAACGTAATTAATACGATCCAACTCTAATAAACTTTGACACTCGTTCATATTGAATTACATGTCAAAGGTACCTTATATACTCCATGACTGGCTTGATTTTAATTGAGTTTTATTATTAGTCAATATAAAATGCTGTACATGAAGCGTCAATGGAGAACTGCAATACCAGCCTTCAAGGTTTGCTACAGTGGAAGTTTGCTACCTATATCAGTGTGTTGCTAATGTAGTTGTCTTATAATAAGTTTTGTCACCAGCTTAAGTTTAGAAAACTTCACAATGCAACTAAAAAGATAAACTCGTCCATAAAGACTTTATGAAATCATTTTTGTACAGAGATATGTTAATAATCATGCATCCATTCAATTGTAGTATGAACTATATAGTGTATCGTTCAAAGAAATATGTTCAAAATAATGGTCGCATAAAAAAATGCATTGTGACCTTAAAGGACAATACTAGTAGCAATATCCACGTGATTGAAATATGACGTAGAAAAGGAAGACAAACACAAAAAGTGACGGTACACAAAAAGCAAGACAAATATATTTATTTTAAAACATTTGTAACAAACAGATAAATATTATATTATTTGTTATTCCAACTTTCACTTAAAGACTCGTGTATACTTGTTTTCAAATGCTATAACAAAATGAATAGCGTAAAAGAAGTGAGTATTCGCGAAACGTTTCGATACATACTAAGTTTGCAATTTGAAATATTGCAAAAATATTGCGACGACACCAGGTAATCACAGATATCAGATATGTGCTTATACGTAAAACCAAGAATACACTACATTCTCTTACTATCTGGCATTGTTTATGGGTTTTTTTGCTGTTGTTCCATGTTTCTTGTTTGATGTTTTGTTATTGTGTTCTATGTCTTTGGCGTTTACCCTGTGCCATTAAACGTGGACTATGTCTAAACTTTTGGCTACTGAGCTTGCTTCTTTTGTTTTTCCTATAAATATTGTCTTTTAATTGTAACAATATCTGCAAAATTCGAATTTTGATAAGTGCGTTGTGAGTTTCGTCGTGTGGGGTCTTCGCCACGTTTTAATTTACTAAGTTGCGGCCACAACTTATTAACTTGTGGCCTCAATTTACTAAGTTGTGGTAACAGTTGACTAAGTTGTGGCCTCAAGTTACTAAGTTGTGGCCACAATTTACTAAGTTGTGGTCACAATTTCCTAAGTCGTGGCCTCAAGTTACTAAGTTGTGGCCACAATATGAATTAAGTGTTGCGGATTACATTTCTGTGCCACCGTATATATGCTATCACTTACGCAGAAAATCGTCAATTTTTTCACTTATCACGAAAGGACGTCACATATGTAGCACTTGCACAGGTGCCGAGATCTGATAAGGACGAGTAGTCTTATCAATGAATATATTATAAACGGGCGTTTGTAGAACGCATTACATAATGTGGCAACGCATTCATACTTGAGTAGGGGATTTACAAATTGTCAAAACCCATATGCATACGTCACACGTCTGCTACCGCTAGGGATATAGACAGGTTTATTCGGTATGTTTTATCCGGTCATCAGCAGGATAGTATAAACTGTAGGTACGTACTATGTAGATATTCTGTGTCGCTAATATTTATCCCCGATATCTTACAGAAATATAATATGGTTCAAAATGCCTTTTGGTTGTCCGGTTAGCGCAGTGGTTAGTGCACTCGCTTCTCACCTAGGCGACCCGGGTTCGATTCCCGGCTTGGGCGCATGTGAGTTTGGTTTGTGGTCACCAAGTCGGACAAGTGGGTTTCCTCCAGGTTCTCCGGTTTCCCCCACAACACATGACCACACTCTCGCGCAACATCGTGCCAACGAGAGTGATTAATATAAGTTGCAATAGCTTGTTTCACAATCGTTTTTAAACTAAATAAGATTAAACTAAAATGCCTTTCTTTCAATATATGCTTGGATGATTGATGTTAGAAACGCTTAAAATGCTTTGGAAGTTTAACTGTAGAACTTTTAGTCATCCATAGTTGGGGATGTTGTTTAGAGTTATGCATCCAAGTGGCCAAAAAAACACTTTGGTGTTCCTGATGTCAGCAAACAACGTACATTTCGGAATATAATGTATATAACAGGGGAATTGTCTTGTGAAAACCATTTATGTTTAGAAATATATGTTTTGCAGCAATGTTTTCAAAGAAATTGGATGCTTATTTAAACGCGTTATGCATACTAGCACAACTCGCGAAATTGCTGTCTGGTCAATTCGTAAATGACTTTGCTAACCTTGATTTCACTTTCTGTATTAACTTTAAAATTGTGTCGAAAACGAACTTCTTAAAACTGCATATGCTTTTATTGTTGTTTTATTTAACTACGTTTATAATGATGTCTGATTTGTTTGCAATCCAAACAATGTTCAGTATATGTATTGCGCACAGTTCTTAATGAGGATACTGTGGATATTATTTTCCTCAAACAGCTTTAATTTTGTGTATTTTCTTGTTATAGAGACCGTTGCCTGGCATATAGGTGTGACTGACTGTCAGTAAATAGCAATTGACCCAATCACTGAAACAGCGACATCTAATTACATTAGTGTCTCAATAACCTCAGCTACACTTCAAGTAATACAACTATGGATGCTGTTTACTTGTATAAATAACTAAAAATGTACCTATTATCCCGTATATAGCGTTTAATATAATGTGTACACTTCCAATACCTTCTAAATACAATTGGCAGATTGTATATCGGCATCACACTTGCATATATTAACGTTAATCATATAACCATTATTGGTACATCATATATTTATGTCTTCTTGTGATTTTCTTTTCGCATTTTTCATTGCTTTAGTATATATCTGCATTACTGGGGGCAATATAGTATTTTATTGCATTGAAATGATTTGTAAGATGACGAAAAGAACCAAGATTCTTGGAAAAGTGTTTGGCTACTCGCCTTGTCCCTCAAATCTTGAATTAATTAGTGCATAAATCTGGTGAATTGATTAAGTTAAAACATACTAAAATACAAATACTTTTTAAAAGAGAAAGTGCTGTACTAACTACTGTATAGGTTCCTTCTTCAGCCCAAAAATTCTCCACGATATTTATATGTTAATGTGTTAACGCATATATGCATAGATATTACAATTGAATTTTAGACTACAGTTAGCCCAAAATCGCCCCACCCCCTCAAAGAAATACCACATTTGGAGTTTTTTTCGGTTTCTGGGTACGCGTTGCTCGTCCAAGGTTGCGCCCCATCTAACATAAAGCCCTGGATCATCTCTTTGTATTGTAAGTTGTTTATTTGATGAATTGAAATAGCATGCAAAATCCTATATATTTACACTCGCATAACATTGCGTAAACTAATTGCAATCCAGATTGGTATGTAGATAGTGTAAATGTTTATTCTCTAAGGCATTTTTGCTCCATGAGCTTAGTATCAAATAATTGTGAACAAGAGCTTTTCATTTAATGCTACACGAAAGAGAAATATATCAGTGGATACTATTTTCCAAGATGTTTGGCACATTTACACACGGGCGAAGGTATTTGTCGTTGTCTCTTGTGGATGCAATTCCAAAATGATGCAACCTTTTAATTAGGGAAATATTTTAGCGTTGAGAATGTGTTTCGCCGAAGCTAAGTGGATCAAAGACCTTAATTGTACGAATTTAACTTAGTTGTCAAACTGACCCTCGTTCCCATGAATTAATAATGTCGTGGCCAAGAACGAGTTTGTATTAGAAACATTCCAAGTATTGCAACAATACGAATATGTGTTTGTGAAAAAATGTCCAAGACTATTTAATCTGCAATGCATCTTGGCTTCTTATTAAATTAGAAAGCTGTTGAAAACAACTAGTGACTTGAATTCTCTTACAAATAGGGTGCTTTTTGAATCCAAACCTAATTGGCGATATCTTTTAAACGTGTTATCTCCTGAAAGTATATCTTTACATATTATGAAATCTGCACCGGTATGTTCATTTATGTCGCATTTTTATAACATTTAAAAACATGTTGAAAATAATATCATTTTAAATAGATAACCCCTTTCTCATTCGGGAGATATACGTAAAAACACTCAAGATAATATCATACACTGTATGTATCAAACACATAACATGTGCACAGAATGATTTATAGTACCTGTACATACATTGCGTAATATAATCATATTTGTATCATTCTTCAAATATATTATATATAAAGTAAGGTATAAATAGATTTGAACATATCATTCGAAGTAAGGCAAATAGACTAAAGGTGAACAAAAAAACAATGCACTATTTAGATTGTGTTTACTTTTAAATTATTTGACGAAGGCCAGCACGATAACTTTACAATGAATACAATTGGCAGATAAAAAAAAGGAAATATTTCTGAAATTTCTTCAATATTGCTCAGTTCAGCTACAAGAACATTTGCGGGTAAAATCTGTGTCAATATAAAATTGTCTCGGTAACTTGATCAGTTTATCGCCGTTTCTCGCTTTTTTCCGTGTTTCATTAGGTTGTGAAATTGACCTAATTGAGTATGGCAACCTTTTAGTGGGAAAGTACAAACTCGTAAACGAAGTCGCCTTATTATGGAACGCGGAGTAGGATATTCAAATGACAATTATAACCGTCGTCGTGTATGTTTTAAGTTATGCCTGGTCAATATTAGATAAGACAGGGTTTATGACAGAGTCTCATGCGTGTCTGCATAACTTCCGAATAACTTTTTTTCCTTAATAAGGGGGGAAAATGCAAAAATAAAATGCAACCTCATATGCTGGTACTTCAGGATCAGTAAATATGTCTGGGTTTTTTTCGAACATGTCAGTTAAAAAATACAAACAGGCCGCTAGATCTACTATGCCAGAACTTGTAAACAATAAAATCATGCATAGTTTTGAACAATATATATACGTATAGTATATATAAAAAAACTAATTATAGCACTGTGATGTACGCTTTGTACATAAAATGTTTGTAATACAATTGGTGTAATAGATGCGCATTTTCTTTCAATTTTCCATCGAATGTGCTCGAGATTTGATCTTCATAAGTCCTGTCCTTGCCGTTTCCGAGTTGGCTATTCTCATCACTGGCATTGAAATCCTTTTGAAAAAAGAGAGACGTTTCTTTACCAGCGTAATTCTTTCTCTAATTTCATGTTCAAGGGCTTGAAAGACAATATCAATATTGTCACCTGTTTTCGCGGATGTAGTTACAAACTTTTCTCCCCAGTCCATACATACAACCGACTCGGTCACCGCATGTGAGTGCTTTTCCTCAATGTTTAAATCAGTTTTATTTGCGACAACAACAATCGAGTACTGTCCCTTTTGTTTCTGCTCTCTTATTTCATCTCGAAGTTGTTTAACAGTTTCAAAGCTTTCTGGATCGTTACCAGAGAACACGAGTAGGAAAGCATCTCCTGTAGCTATTGCAAGTTTTCTCATCGCAGGGAACTGATGAGAGCCGGACGTGTCCAGAATGTCGATATCAACACTCACACTTTCAAACCGCATCCGGTGTCTGTGCAGTTCCTCTATAGTTTCTTTATGGCTTTCAGTGAATTTGTCGTGCATGAATTTGCTTATAATAGAACTTTTCCCGACGCCAGCCGTCCCCATGACTACGACCCGAAAGTTCTGCATTTTAGAGTCCCTTTCCATTGGCATTGCTGAAAATGGGAAAAAATACACTTCAAGTTGTTGTTTAGATTATTTTTCAGACATATAAAAATACTTACCAATTTTGTAAAATGATTTGATTTCATAACATTTAAAGTCAGCGATTAATTTTGACGGATTGGAACTACTATAACGGGTTAATCCGTTTTGTTACTACTGTTTTAATGCACTCAAAACATTTCTCTACTTGAGCCAGAGTGTGTTGTTTTGAATGGTCATTTTGCTGATATCAAGCTGTTTCACCATGCGTTTGGAGAGATTATTTAAAACATATTTATATATTATTGAATTAAATGCTCTCAATATGGAACTGTTTTTTACTACTGGCAAGTCATTTCTATCATAGCCGTATTCAACTCTTATCTCAAGGACGCCGTTCTACAGTTTAATACACAAGCTTTCTTGCTACCCGTATATTGGTAAGACAATACCACCATGATGTGAAAAAATGTAGAAACACCTATGCATAACTCGATTTGGGTATATTTCACATATAAGAAAATAGTGAGAGAATTCCGACTTAATAAATTAATCTAATAATTATTTTCGTAGTTCGTAGTTGCTTGGGAAACGCACTTACTTAGTATGATATAGACAGAAGTAGCAACTACCTCTTATGAAAATGCTAAAATAAATGTACTGCCCTACTTACACTGTATCGGAACTGATTTAATGTCGAGCATTAGCATTTCTTAATGGACAGTGTGGTGATTTGTGGAAGAGTGAACTATGTGAGTGTTTTAACATAAGTATTAGGGAAAGTCAAGAAAATATAATTAGATAGGGAAATGCAAAGACTATGCGATTATGTTGCGCTGTTAGCATTGCGGTCATTAATAGACTGAAAGAGACAAAGGCATTTGACCAAAGCAAAAGGGCAAAACAAGGCTTTTTCTGCACAAATAAAAATTAAGGCAACTACAGTGGTTAACCAGATGTGTTTAGATAAAATGTGTGCCGCGCCCCCGTAGTTGCAGCCAATTAGTCATTTGCATGTGTGTAATTTAAAGTTATTACCAACAGCCCTTCCACGTTTTAGGACAGTTTGAATACAGGTTATTGGCAAGTTCTAAATGTTGCTACAGAAGTTAATGAGTTATAGTTGCCAGTAAACCATGAAAATGTCCTAAGGACAATGAATTATGTAAATGGATAATATAAAGCTATGAATATGGGTTTTACAGATATACAAATAGCTGATTAAAGATCAGTTGACGTGGTAACTCATATGTTTATAATACGACAATAAGGAATTTCTTGCAATTTTCAAGCAATACATATTAAGCTAACAAGTATTGTATTTTTAAATACCTGTTTTGAAAGATAATGATGAGTGTGATCATGCGGTTGTTGCCTCTGATATAATGACCACAAATATAGGGGTCATCTGCTGACCGTGACCAACCCCACTAATAAGTTTCAGGACCTTACGCATATGCATATTCTAGTTTTGAATAGGACAAGTTGGTTTGTGCTATTAATATTTAATACATGATTCACCCAGGGAAAAAAGTTTGTCAAATCCAAAGTTATCTGCCCATATTAACCCCCCCCCCATCTATATGTCATAATCTGATCTAGTTATCGGTACCAAATTTTGGATAACAATCAAGTTATGTGTACCTATTACATGGTAAAGCATATACAACTTTTGAGAAAAAAGCTTTTGATATAATGTATATTTTTGAAAGCAAAATGCACAATTTTTTTTTCAGAAATACATTTATAACATATTTATAAGTTCTTTAAAAACAAGAACAAACTTTTATGCTTAACTCCTGTACAAATAATTTGAAACTGTTTTCATGAGCATCGCAATGTTGATAACTCATTCAAAGCCAAAAGTTTCTGAGCCCAGACAGGCAGTCTTAAGTATACACAAAGTGTCTCATACAAAGTTAAGCAAATACAACATGCGGTCAATACATTAGTTGAAATTAGTTAAATCGATACTTTTATTAAACGTTATAACTTATATTACATATAGCATGATACATATATGCACACATGAGCATTTTACTAACAATTATGCATTATAATAGGTATGGCGATTTCTAGGACCTCTGGTATTCCCATACAAAGGAGGTCACGTAAAAAATGCACCACACAGACTATCTAGACAAGTGTGATATAATATATTTACATAGTTTCGGGAAGGTTTATGATTGCGTAGGACATTGTGGTGTGCAAAGTCTCCGCGGCATCAAGTTTATGGACATTTAGATTGACGATTGATCTCATCTCGAGAGAAACTTTTTAGCGGTGAAGCCGCATATCTAATCATTTATTGTTATCTGTGAATCTGCGCTTTATATTTGAGAATATTACATACAAAGAATACATGTTATAACGCATATATTTAAGATTAGGCAAAAGATAAATGCACGCATACGCATTCGCACATTCTGTTAACACAATTGGTCTTAGTTATGCTAAATTCTAGGACCACCGGTAATCACAGGCAACATCAGATATATAATAATACCGCTGACGACAAAAGGGGGTCACATTAAAAACAAACGATAATAAAAAAACTACGAACAATCTAGACATGTGTGGACAGTGATAACATTTGCAAAAAGGGAAGGTTTTTCAGTGTGTGATGCATGGTATTGTTTGAGGTCTTCGCGGCATCAAGTGTATGTACATTTAAACAGACGATTGATCTTATCTCGGGACTTTCTGTATTTCCAATCAATTATCAATACGAGATTGCACATTTTAAAGCAAATGTTACAAACAAAATTATAAAATGAATTTTCACTTTTTACTTTATTAAAAAATGAACATTTGCATGATTTGTTTTGGGCAAATGGTTAAACGATTATATACATTTGTTTTTGTATTTTACCAATGTGCATTTTTTTTTAATATATGAATCAAACACGATATTGTTATGAATTGTCAGCTAGCACAGACGTCGCAAACCTTAAGTCATAATATGGCTTATTGACATATTAATCATGCCTCTTGCAAAAAAACAGGCCTATTATAAAGTATAAAAAGCTGATTATATAATTCAATGGAGATGTAGAGGGTTAAGCTGATTATAAACAGGCTATGGTTGTTCAGTCTTTATAATTGTGTATCAAATGCTTGCGCTTTACAGGCCCGATCAGTATACATATACAATGAATGTAACACAAAATTATTTCACATACCTTTGATATTTAGGATGAAGCTTTCACTGTATTATTTGAAACTTTTTTATCAATCGATTTTGTCCGGAACTCTTTCACATATTTTCTTTACAAAACTAAACGCGGAATTAAATCCAAATCACAGTATATAAAATGCTGGTATTATTGCCTTCGTCATGCATAACTATACAAGTTACTAGGAAAGCAGCTCGTCAGCTTGCTTAGTGAGCCTGATTCTGAGTTAAACATGAATATTCATTAGGCAATATTAAGAAGGGCTTATTGAACAGCATTATTTCCATAATATGAACGGAACACGAACCCGTTTTACATGGCTTACATATAATGGTGAAAGCTTATGTACATGGTAACCCCCAAAGCTAGTTGTACCGAATAGATTAGAAGAAACTGCCTTTGACCTCAGCTCTTTAGAAGGTTTACAGTCGCATGCAATCATACTAAACGTTATTTATTATTATATTAACGTGTTTGTGCTAATTTGATATTGGTCTAGATAATAATACGGATGTCACTTTTATTTCAATGGTCTGAATTACCTTTACAAAAGTAATGCTTTTCCATGTATAAAATGTAAATTTGGGAAAAACCTTCATAATTTATATTCTTATCAAAATCATAATTATATTGCAATCCTTCTCATATATAGAATCGGGAGTAGAAAGTAAATCTTTACGTGGGATTTTTGTGTTTTTCAAAATTTTCACACACTTAAAACTGCAATAATTTGTATATCTAGCATTTATTGTACCTCGTAAATTTCATGAGTTGTTCCAAAGAAGCTATATATTGTTTGAATAGTTTACAAACTGTATGACTGTAATTTATTTAATATATTATATGTCTCTGATGCAATTGCCATTTGACCAACTGGGGTCAGTTTAAAGGATATCAGATGTCCAATGTATATTGATTTTTTTTTTGTCATTCGACTTATAAAAACAAGAAGAATAGTTTTATCAATACGTTATAAAGTTTGAAATGAGCAGAAAAATATATCAAATCGATTATGCTTTATGACTTCTATACCGCAAAGAACATTTTGTTATACCTTGTCTCTTTCATACCGTTATGGAATAAAAGAAACCATAACAAAACAAAACATACACTTCAAGTATTAAGTAGAAATGTATTCTGCATAGTTTCAGGAACTCGAAAACGTATTTACAAACTACTAACATTAACAAACAACATAATTAAACAAAAGGTTTGCTCACTATTAGACATAGTCCCCGATATCAATTCTGAAATAATTCCAATGCGAAATAGTCGCGTCTAGCAATGCGAGAAGTCTGTCAAGCAGATGACAATGTAATACTGTACATTCGATAGTTGTTCAATAGAGGCATGTTTTGAAGTTATACTTTGCCTCAAAGTTATACGGATAACAATGGAAACTTGTAGCAGTGGCTACCAAGGCATCGAAATAAGTAACAACAAGAAATGTAATAGGAGAGGAAGAAACTGTACATTTAACTTTCTTTAATTCAAACACACCTGTAAGTATTTTAAATACATGCCAACACTTAGTTATGTATTAATACAAGTCCAATATCAAAACGCACAAGCTTTTTTGCTCGTGCAGTGAAACATGACCATAACAACACCTGAATATATAACGACATTCTCTTTAGTCCGACAATGTTAACTGATCCATTCACCTTGTTTCGTATAGCAAACCCACCTTCTTAAACCGACCGACAGAGAAAGATGGGAATAATTTAAAAAAAATATACATATCATATCGTCAGTTATTATAAACACATGGTTATATTGAAAACACACTGTGTTGTTGCCAGATGAAAATATCATCAGCGTGATGTACCAAAAATTCAGCACTGATTATATAAATCAAGCCGGAGTATTCACAAATATGATAAAATAAGTATGGATGTCCTTAATGATTAACTAAGCTCGAAGAGTTAAACCTTTATAATCTTCGGCTTCAACTTCCCTGCTGGTACTCGTACATATACCTACATACAGCCCGTGTTACTGCAAGAATTTCTGACCGTCTAAGTCCCTTTTCTTTGAATCATCGTAGGTTCACTATTTGACGATACAACAATTTAATCCAATCAATAATGAGACAATCGTTATCCTTTCATTTAACCTTTTTGGGCCATCTTTATTTTAAGACAGAAATGTATAGCAATGCACATAACTGAATATATACTTGATCCGTTCACAGCGTCGCGTCTATAAGAGTTCACTCAATAACCCTTATGTATGCTGTACAGTTCGAATAATTCATGGAATAAGTGCCCAAAAGATACTGAACAAGAGAAACAAAACGTTTAAAAATCGCAGATAATCCACACATCATAAAAATAGCTATATCAATACATTGAGAATTACCTCCTTGGAACAGTCAGTGAAAGGCGAATTCAATTTGAGATTACAGTAAGTTTACCACGCAAACTCTCGTCCCAGCATTTATTAATACTTTCAAACATTTCTTTCATTCTTTTCGATGAAATATATAGTTTTATCAGTGAAATAACAGAAGTTAAAAATTTGATAATACTAATAAAACTCCGAAAATGATCTTTGCCACTCGTGAAAATATGTTTGTCTATGACACTCGTGAAATAAAAAAAGATCTTACACTGAAATGAACAAATATCCTCTATATCCTGATCCAAACTGTTCCATTAATAACGCTACAGGATCAAAACATTCCACCAATTAAAACATGGTCATTTCAGCTCGGATTAGAACATTCAAGAGTTGTAAAATATTCTAATGTGTGTTTGTGTGTGCCACCAAATGAACTATGGAAGCTACAGGAAAGGGCAAATAGGAGACTGTCAACTTATATTAAAGCATGAGTATTGTTTTTCTATTTACTATGCAAACCATTTTCCCAGGACCAGTCGGTGCCATTGATCCTAGTCATGACATCCGCTGGCACGTTGAGCGATTACAGGGTTATCCGGAAGTCAGACGCTCTACATATCGATATTTCCCTCATTATCTTTCCGCTCTCAAACTGATATGATCATTTTCGTTTCTTCAAGACAGCAATACGTTGATATGATTTTAAATTATTTGTCAATAACTTATAAGAACGCAAAGTTCTGCGCATGACTTCCTGATTATGGGAAACTTCTCATATGACAAGATATTTTAAGCAAAACAATAGATATTATATAGCCCTGGAAATGAAGTCAATGATTGCTTCTGTGTACATAGGAAGATAAGAATCATTAAGTACCACGGCATGTCACAAAGTGGTTGCTGCCATTCACACACATGTAACTATAAAGTCATAACTTTCAGCTTGGGCTCATCTTATAAAACAATTGAGAATGAAACTTTTAAATTTGCTGCATGCATGTTGCATTTAGTTTACGTTGTTATATAGCTCAGAATGAGTGCTCGTAAACTTACCCCTAACACACACACACCCTGTTATATATATATATTTATTTAAGACATTTTATAACCAAATACTGACACAAATATTACTTTGGGCAGAACCTTGGACACAATCATAGAATTTAGGTTTCTCAAAACTTTTCTGATCTAAAGAAAACAAAAAAAACTGTTCTATGACAGAAATGCTATGACTGTAGATATGATTGAAAAGAATATGTTTTTAAATGTATAGCCCCATACAAAAAATCGAACAAGTCAGATATTGTTTGTGTTTTTTTCTTATCATGAATAAGAGGGATTTATTCATCATACAAGGTCAGTTATAAAACGAAGTGACCCGAACCATCTTGGCAGTCAACAATAACGATGTCAGAGTATATCACGGAAATCGTGCAAATGTTTGTTACACAATTGTATTCCGCATACCATTTCTCCTGTACCGTTGTTGCAAAGTCACTAAATTAAGGAAAGAGTTTGTGACTAACTGATAACTGACTAACAATAAACTAATCGACTGCATTGAAGAAATGCAGGTAAATGTTGTTAACACCTTGATATATGCTTCCGTGTATTCATATCTTAGCTTTCTGTGTCATATTTTAAGTCACATAGAGGCACGTGTGGCTTCATATATTTGTAATTTATTCATAATGTGTTTTTTGATTAATAATTATAGGATTTTGCACGTCGCTCAGAAGTCAACCGCCGAAACTCGGGCAGTATATATATATATATATACTTTATCTGGGTTCATTAAAGCAACCAAATTTTGTTTTCCGATGTTATAAACCTGGAAGTACTTAATACGTAATAAAATGTTAAAAATAACGCTGGGGTTTTACCAGTTTAGTTTATAAGCGCGACGATTGATATTACATTCAGTGTACAAAGCAGAGAAGACGGTAATTTAAAATTGAACGAAGTATTTCGAAAGCTAAACGTATATTGTAAACATTGAGTTTATCAGTGATAGAAATGAGCGGATTTACAGACAACTTTACGGCTTCTTCCATATCAAGATCTTTTCTATTTGTTACGGGTGCAACAGACCATTCTAATGC
Source organism: Mya arenaria (assembly GCF_026914265.1). Classification (NCBI taxonomy): domain Eukaryota; kingdom Metazoa; phylum Mollusca; class Bivalvia; order Myida; family Myidae; genus Mya; species Mya arenaria. The sequence continues at coordinate 41,277,260 of NC_069123.1, read as the reverse complement.
CCTTGGACACGAAGCAGATGGTGAGAATAGCGCTGTTGTCATAGAGGATCGATTTCAAAGTTATAATGAGGTTCGGAAAGAAATTCTCAAAGACATAAAGACATGTAGTTATATGATAGGTAAGAACACTTAATCAGATAATGCAATAATTTAACATTCGGAATTCAATTTGACAAGAAGGGAATTCAGTCGTATATTGAAAACAAAATCTTGTTTTATTAACCAATGTCGACAATATTGCCTGAATTTACTCATTAGATACGGTAGAAAGGTTCTAGCATCATTAAAACTTTATGATATCGTGAATAAGCGTTGTAAACTTTCTTTAAATTTATTCATGCCGAACAAGTACATCGTCCTTATTTTTGAAATGCGACTTTAATATTTAGCCATAGATTACACATTGAGCAACATATCCCAGGGGCAACATACGAACGAGGGAAAGAGTTTACATGACCTCACCGGTGTAAACCCCTACCAGAGGGTAAATATATATTAGATAAGAAGTATATTATATGATTTATTTGAAACATCAGTTTGCATACATTTTAGATATAAGTAGTACTTTCAGCATTTTTAATATTTCAAAGTTATGTTTTGTAGTTATGAGTTCAGAGGATGTTTATGATGGAAAGAATGAGGTTGATAATAAATAGAAATATATCAAAATATATTAATTTCGCAATATATATCTGTTATATATTTAAAAAAAAATGTTCATCGATAATATTGATTACTAAATCGCTTAAAACGGCATGTGAACACTATTTAAAAAAATGTTACCTCTGTTCTAAAGGTCATTTTAGCACTTGGTGAGACATTAGAACCATTTAAAGAAGAAGCTGATGAAATACTGATAGTGGGTTTTGGTGACAAGAAGGTTAAAGACAAAGGCACATTCAGGCTTTCGCAGGTAAACAGTCAACATGGATTTTTGAATTATAAAAAAAGCAATTTAAGTTTGTTGTAGAATAGTTGTTTAAGCAAACTATTAATAGTATATATGATTTCCTGTTCAATAAAGAGATTACCATTAAAGTACTAATTCGCTATGTTATTTGACAATTCAATCACCTTGAAAGTATTTGTTTTACCGAGTAAGATGTCTGAATCATCAAAACAGCATCGATCACTTAATGTACACATACACTTCACTGTATGGAAAATACTGTTTCAGTGTAAGAATGCATGCAAAACGCCGAAGCATTTAGCGGAGGCGCTATAAAATTGTCATGAAGAAGCATACAACAACTATAGCTTATACATACATGTAATTAATATGTTTGGCTTATCTCAGGAACGTTGTGAAACATTTTACGATGTTTTCAATGCGTATAATGAAGTTACCAAACACATACAATTGTCAGGGCCAACCAACTTCGCCCCTGTTATCTACGAAGCGATAAACACCGTCAAAAGAACGTTAAAGGTAAAACATATCTTAAGAAACAGTATTCAATAAGTCATTGTCCAGCAGTGATAAGCAGTCTAGACCTTGGTTTATCTGAATTATAAGACAAGGTTTATCTCAAAATAATGTATCAAATGACCGTTTAAGAGTCCAGCTTACGTCACATTGACCGTTTTGACTTCTCATTGACAATTTGTGTCTCTGCTGAGTGTTCGTATGGTTTGTATTTGAATTAATAATTTTACCATTTTAAGAATATCGCATTAATCGTGAAAATTCGTTTCTCTCTGTTGTTTCCAGCGTTTTTAAAATATTTTTCAAATTAATACGTTACAGTACCACATTTTAATCATTGTGGCGGACGGCCAGGTGGTCGAGGAGAAGCTGACCCATGACGCCATTATAGAAGCCTCTCACTACCCACTCTCTATAGTGGTCATCGGTGTCGGGGACGGACCCTGGGGCGTGATGGAAGACTGGGACGACAGAATCCGGGGAAGGAAGTTCGACAACCTCCAGTTCGTTGATTATCACAAGGTCACAAGCAAGGCCAAAAATCCGGATGTCGCATTAGCGCTTGCGGCACTCATGGAAATCCCTGATCAGTACCGAGAAATCAAAGAGCTCGGTCTATTGGACAAACTTTATCAAGAAGTCAAAATGGAAACCTCTTCTCGAAAGGATCATAGTGTGAATTTGTAAATTTCTATCTGGTGGTGTGAACTAGAATTGCAAGAAACATTGGTTCTTATTTGTATGAATGTTGCTCACTACTAGATTGATTCAGAAACTAAACCTCTTTGGTAGAAGAAGGTACATGTCAACTCATCGTATTAATTAGTATGCTACACCGTATAACTTTCTTTCCGCATGGGTAGCTATTGTGCAACACTGTCTGTAGCCATATGTAACGCATCAAATAATGAACACATTCTTTGATTCTGTTAACACATTTATAATTTTATATGAATAATATCATATTGGGATGGATATTTGTGATCTTGCAATTTTTACTCTATTGTCAAATAGAATAAAGCTACTATGAACTCACATATTTAAAAACAGTATAATAGCAATGAAATATGTATTTTCTGTGACATATACTATTCTTGTCATACACTTGTATATAATTGTACAGACTGGTTGCAATAAAAAGTAAGTGTTACAATTATTTACAAAAAGTGTACAGAAAATGTGAACCCATGCAAAATGAGCGAATGTGGTTCAGATGATCTATGAATTGTAAGTAAGCATCAGAAAAGTAAACCAGAGTTATGAACCTTGCTATGCATATACGACACCTGTGTGTCTTGTCTCCGACAATGATCGTGTGATGTTCTAAGTTTAGTTCCAATATCTTGAACGTGATATAAGTTATGGCCAAGGTAGAAAGCTTCTGCACGCCGACGCAGGTGACAACGACATCATGGTATTCACAAAACATCGACACTTCTCTTAAAATCAGAGTTGATAAATAAACTTTATATAGACAACGAGATGTTGAAGAATGTGTTTAAGACAAACAGTAACAAAATCGTGCCCAATGTCGAGTTAAATGACACCAGGATCAATTGACCGTTAGTCAAAGACAGCATCAACACGGAATGTATAAGTCATCACAAACACACTGAATATCGGGTTATAGTGGTGTACAAGGTCTATCATCACTGTTCACTCAAAGGATTTGACGCTGATCTGCATTACAATTCTTTCGGAACGATATTTATGATACTTAAAACCTACACGTTTAATACAAAATATTTCATTAAGCCATTACCCTTGATAAGCGAATTCATGAACATTTTGAACGGGATATGTTTCTGCGGCATGTACTACAAAGCAAGAAATTGCACTTAAGGATTAATTCCAAGGAAAATTAAACAGCTAAGAGACAAGTATGTGTTAATAGTATAATACGTCACTCGTTGGATAGTAAGACAGTGGTGTTCACATGACACTTTGGATTGAACGACCCTTAACTCACGACCAACTCTTAATAGTAATACCGTTATAGTTAATGTCTTTGTGTTGTCGGAAAACCGGAACGTTGGTGAATATCAATATATATCAATAAACCAGTTGTATGGTTTTGTAAGCGGTGTTGCATGTGTGGTCTGTCTGTTTCGTTTTGTATTTTTGTATTTCTCGTTTGCTGTCTCTTTGACCTTAGCATTGTGCATTTTAACAACTTCTTCGTTGTATTTGCTATTCAACTGTCCCTGTAATTTTCATTTATAAGTATTAAAGTAACTGTTGGTGTGATCAAGAAAATCGGTTAACCTACAACGCTACCTACGCATCTGCGGGAGGGACGCATGTCAAAAGCTTACGCCCCCTCTAGCGTCTTATCCTGGACCCGCCCCTGCATAAGGTGTCTATATTACTTGTCGTTATAATACATCTGCAACGACCAAGTTGCAAAGTGCAGAATCTGAATGCAGTTTTATATCGCGACTTTACATTTTATAATACTCTGATGTATTTTAAGACAAGTGCCGAACCTAATTTCAGTGTTATTTTGAGACCTGACATTCTATATACACTCTTGTGTGGTTTAAAGAAAATGTAAATATGCGCTGACCCTCCTGCTTTTAAATAAGCTTCTTGTTAACTGTTTTGTTTGCTTAGCTCATCGATGTACATTACTACTGCAAGATTTCTCGTACTAATAAAACAATCTCTATCATAAAAACGCCATGACTTTTCAATTCATAACGCCGTCAAGCTGTTACAAACACATTGTTTGACTACTTAATGGTCATCCAGGCGTACAGAATTTATGTCACATAACAGTCCATGTTGAGAGTTTATTTTGTGCCGATATTGAGCATGGAGATCACTTGCAAGTAGTTGCATAAGGAGAGACAAGTACCATTAAAGAATATGATTCAACATTATTATACTTCACCCAAAAACCGTAACAAACACATGATTAAAAAGCTGCAGCAAACTGTCTCGGAATAACTAACATCAGTGCGACTTTGTCACGGTTAGAACTGAGTCACTCGGTTATTTCACTTATCTGTTTCCTGTGTTTCGTTTTTTATTAGGTTGTAAAATCGGCCTTGGCAGATATGTCAGCTTTTCTGTGAAAAAGTAGAACATCGTAATGGAATCGCTTGTTACTGGTAATTGAGTCTTCAAATGTTAAATAAATTAGATCAGGATTGCAGAGCTAAAACTAAAAGCTCGAAATTGCATTTTAGACATACAATTAAAACCGGATGAGAATTTGATTGATTGCAATGTCTAACTTGTGTCTGCGACCTTTCTAGATAACGTGCTGTTATATTACATCTGCAACGACTCTTGAGTTGTAGAGTTCAGAATCTGAATGCTATATTGTTTCGACACTTGATATTCGATATAACTCTGGTGTATTTTAAAAGCCAAATTCCTTAAAAGACATAACTAGTTATACTAGATGGTATAGCTTCTGGAATCGAAGAGAAAGATAAATTCGGTCATAAAAGTTTAATCGAACTTGTTATTTTTAACAAATACTAGTATTTAAATTTTTGTCCTCATCAAATTACTGATGACATCATGCACTAGTCAATTATAACAAAGCTCCCCCCCACACCCCCCAGATCCGGTGAATAGCGGGGACTTCGACTTTCGGTCCAGCCTACCCTGGGTAAAATACCCGCCCTGTGAAGACAAATAGATGGTAAAATCCCCGCCAAATGCCCCCGCACCCCAGGGACCTTAGGTTAGGGCCATTCCCCGCTATATTTTTGCGAAGACAAAACCACAGCATTCACCTGGCACTGCGGAGCCACCTGGAAGGCAAAGCTCGGCCCATTTCCCCGGCTATCCTCTGGGGGCCCGTGGTTACAATTGACTGGTGCATTATCATCATGATCTGTTTCATGGTTACAGATTTAAGGAAGCTGCCTTAGCATCATATTAACGGTCTGACTAACAGATATTTCGTGAAGATAAAATAGGAAGATATTGTTTAATATTGCAGCCACGTTTAACTCTGGCGTACTTAAGATCACTGATGACACAGCTTGGGGGAATAAAGAGAAAGCTAGTCGGTCCTGAAGGCTGAAATCAAAGTTGCTTCTTTTGTACCCATTTGTTATTGCTTCGGCCTTAAAGCTGCACTCTCACAGATTTAACGTATTTTCAACTTTTTTGTCTTGGAAGGTGCAAATTTTTGCGTAAATATCTGCAAACCAATGATAAAAGATTGCTGACAAAAGGTAAGATCTCATATTTTCATATTTCCGTTCGAAAAATATGTTTTATGGCTTAAACCGTTACTAACGGTTTAAGAAAAATGCACAAAACATCAATTTTTGAACTTAAATATAAAATCTGCGAATGTTTTTGTCAGCAGTCTTATATGACTGGTTTCCATGAATTTTCGCTAAAATTGGATTGTTCTAAGACAAAAAATAAAAAAGTTGTCAAACGTTTAATCTGTGAGAGTGCAGCTTTAAGTCCCCATTGAAAATACTGAATTACGAATGATCTGCTACATCTGATGATATGCATAATAAGAATGTGTGTCTATATTGATGGAGAGAAAACAGTAAGGTTACGATGCAGCTGCCAAACATAAACAAATGATGTGATCGTGACAGAGAATACCAAAGCATTGAAAATAGTTCGAAATTCGTCTATTATTATTTTAAAGACAATATAATATCGTTTTTATCTTTGTAGAAAACATGGCACATTATAACCAGGTGGAAACTACCGGTGCAACTTATTTACATATAAAGACACAGGGTAAATAATTAAAGTGGCACTCTTATTCAAAATCAATACATACACATGTCTAACAAACATAAGTTTTGAGTGATAAACCTTTAACTACTTACTAAATAATGCATTTATGGAAAATCTTAATAACTGATAACAAGTTTGTAACCGTATATTTAAAAGCTGAAAACGCAAAAAAAAATAAACGATTGGTGAATGCTAAAAGAAATACTGTGATCTACGATATCGTTTCAAAAGGTAGAAATACCATGTTTTCTGCACCTTTCTTTCAAATTAAACGTAGTATCCTTCATAAAAACATTGTTTTCGGCATCTATTAATCCTTTTTCGTAATTTTAAACAAGTGTATTGAAACTGGTAAATCTTATTTGGGTGTAATAGTTCATCTTTAGACATTAGCTAGTCCTAAAAGAGACCGGTGGTATGTATCAAAATGCGGGATATTAAACTAGTGTGGTGATGTTGACAGCTCTTAATTGCTATTTGTTTAAATTTCTTTACAAAATAACGTTAGTCTGTACATTAAGCGCAAGCAATGAAGTGTGCGTAACCAATTGGGAGGTTTTGTAACGTCACGTTTACGTTACGTACGCATATATGTGGGTTTGAAATTGACATTGAGTTGTAAAGGTTGAATTGTGATATCGCAAGATTGCATTTAACATATTACATGGCTCCTCAAGCAGTTTAATGATAACAATTTTGTCCATGTAGATAAACTCATGAGTACGCATTTTTATCTACACTTTACCTTGAGGTATAGACGCTGATAGGATTTGGATACTAAAGGTAATAATTAAACTTCTTTTGTTTATTTTTGTTTATATTTACTACTATTTAAGTAAGCTTATATATTGTTTATTATGTTTCTTATACTTGACCATGTTGCCCTCTAATTATTGTCAAAGTTTACAACACTTTTTTCACACATTGCCACGGACCTATATGCCACGGACCTATGACATTGCTATCATATTCAACCTTTTTGCGGGTAGTGATATTTTACTGTGGAAGACTTACTGTATTCTTTTGCAGTTTGTTGCAGTACTAGAATAATTTGAAATTTGTTTATATAAAACTTAAAAATTGTAATACGCCAACATACCACAGTGACACAATAGTTCCGTTGAAAAAGCAAATGAATTCGTGTTACAGATGGCTGACTTTCGTCTACATGACCAAATAGCTGCTCCGTTTACGCCGTTGAAGGAGGATGGGTGGGTATATAGAACAATATCAGTGAGTTGTCCCAATCTTACATGATTCCCATCCCAGCAGACATTGCTACCTTAAGGCTGCACCTCTTTGCTGAGGAAACAAATATGGACGATCGCAATATGGTTTAAGAGATCTCTGAAAGTTTTCAATGAGGTCGCTACAAGGTTCGAAACCCCATCGGTCACATCCAGTTTTTCAAGCATGTACAAAAGACTGGCTGCGACCGATTTGGTCACTCAGTGGTTTTAGAGGTATTAGCGGTGTTACGAATATTGGTTTCCACTGTGCGATTATAGGAGGGATTTCTAATCAGCCAATAAGCTAAAAATAGATTTACTGATAAGCACAGTCCATAGCGACTGTTACAGGTAGTACAAACATTGTACGACCTGGCCTGTGTTTAACATAGATTTGCACTGGATATTGGGTCTAGACTTAAGGCCTATGTCTCTTAAAAAAACAACACTCTTTTATAACACAAAATAAATATTTTTTTCATACCTTTCCCTTAACAAATGAAATTTAAGTGCAAAAGGTTAATATCGTATCGTCCAGTCAAGAGTGTTTGCTTTGCGACCATGTGGCGACCTTACTGTGACCAGTCACCAATCAGTCGCAACAAGTCACACAGTATGTGACTAGTTAGGGACCAGTCTCAACCAGTTGTATCTGCAGTGAAAAGCTGCCGATAAGTTGACGATCAATCACTGACAATTTGCAAAACCTTTAATGGAATGATCGACGATCATATCCAGATTATACTTATGGGCAGAATTGATTGAAATGATCCCAGTGATCGCCAGTCTGTCGCAAGCCATGAGGTTGCATCACAGTCGCAATTTCAGTCACTTGGGGTTGAAGACATTTGACATAAACAATGATGAAAGTCAATTACCCTGAGATAAAACGTTTTTCCATATTTTGTATTTTATATTAAATTTAGAAAATATGCTTATTGAAAGGTAACTTAAATTGAGTAACCGAAATAATTTTGTCATAACCAGGGAAATCAACTTCGACTTGCTGGACAAGTACGCTGACTACATGGTCAATACTCACTTCAAAGGCATCTTCGGTGAGTATCTTGCAATTTATACACTAGAATTATGATTCCTTTGTTTCAAATGCCTTCAAATCCGTATAAACGCAGTATCTTCTTTATACCCTTCATTTTACGTTAATGGCGCTGTGCGCCTGTGATTGGTCAAATGACGATTTATTTCGGTGAAGATGAAACTAGTGAAGTCATTTAGGACGCCGCTGTTCAAACAGACGAATTTACACTACGATCAAGTGTCTTGGAAGGGCCGGGTATTTTAGGGGTGGTGGTTGGATTTTCCTATAGAATATTTGCAAATATTTAGTTTATTGTGTTAGTGTCAACGGTGTATATAAACATTTGGTCTTGACGTTTGAGAGTAGAAAAGGGAGAGGAAACCAAGTTATAAATCATAAGTTAGTCTGATTATGCTATCGTCCGTTGAGTTGACACTGATAACCATAGCAGGGCGCGCATAATGATTTACAGCGGTGCGGTATCAAATGAATATAGATGTTGATTAACAAAAATCGTCATGCATTTAATACAATTCATGGCATTTTTATAACTTATACACCGATATGGAGCTGAAGAAAATACCTTTTATATTGTAACAAAAATGATTGGCAGTGTAGCAGCGAGTTAAATACAAAATGTTCAGTGTTAATCGGCAACAATAGACAGTTCCGATGCAGGTTAATTAAAGGAGAATTTTTTTATTTTGTTTCCATGGAAACCAAATATATAAGACTGCTGACAAAAAGTAGATCGCAGGTTTTTATATTTAAGTTCAAAAACTTATGTTTTATGCATTTTTCATAAACCGTTAGTTACGGTTTAAGCCATAAAAAATCATTTTCAAACGGAAATATGAAAATCTGCAATCAGATCTTTTGTCTGCAATCTATATCATTGGTTTGCAGATAATTTCGCAAAAATTTGCTCTTTCCAAGACAAAAAAATAAGTTGTGAAAATGGTAAATCTGTGAGAGTGCAGCTTTAAAGCTAATCCAGGCGTTATTAAAAAGCACGTCAATAATGTTAGCATTTTTCTTAAAACGTTTACTTAACTTATATAGATTGAAAATAATGGCAATATTGTTTCGTGTGGTTAAATTTTGAATATGGTAAATAAAATATTTATTTTACATATAAAATATAAAAGTTATAAAAACGTATCACGAATAATGACTACTTAAGACGAAAAACAAGGACGGTGTTGCTTGTAAAAACTACGAATCTATGGTTTGCATGATCTTAATATGAAGATATAAATAATTTGAAAGCTAAAGAATTTTGTTTTTCTTTGATTAAATGTTGAATCTGATATATCATTAACTCTTCGTTACTGTTATGCCAGCGGACTCGAATCGATTTCAATCAAAACTAATTATCAAAAGCTGGAATCATTAATATGTATCTTACTCCAAGGTCGAATAGAACCGAAATTAAACTAAACTCATTAAAATATAAGGTTTGAGTGGAATAGTAATCTTTATTTTGCGTTGCTTGTATCTTCTTTTATCTTGTTAACGTTTACAGTTTGCACAATAATGATAACCACATACCCCTACACAAAAGGTATGACTAAACTCAAATTAACAAAGTATTTACACTTGATTCCGGTAGGACAGAGAAATTTAAGTAGAACAATGACACAACCATCAATAAAGTGTATAAATTTTATTTAATTCCATCCATCAAAAGCAATTCTTGAATATTGAAAGTTGTTTTATGTAATGGTGTTGAAACATTTACGAACAAACTAGAATTGCAAAGTAGCTGTTACGCCATAATAATTGCCCTTGGATTGTTATTGTTACTGTTAAAGTTTACTTTTGTCATGAAAAATGAAACGTGCAAGAAAGAAATACGCCAGGAACATGTGTGACACATCAGGACCTGAAAGTACAATCGAAAAACAATTACCGTTATGTTATGTCTGTGAATTGTGTGAAGATGGTTACTGAAGAAATAGTTTCAATTTTGCCATGTTATATTGAAATCCGTTCATTGAAAATGGTGGAACCTTTTATAAGGGCAAGTGAATGGGTTTTTTTCTAATTTTGCTTCCGGTTTGACAAAATATATTCCGGTGGGATCATAGTATGGGTTTATAGTCGTATACAACTATCTGTACCTTGACATTTTATCATTTAAATATTGCCACAAATATGTATTCTGATACACATCAAATACAATGTAATTATCATTACGCCATCCCGGCAGCAACAATTCGATGCCTATTTTGACAATGAAAAATGGAAAATTTCACATTTTTTTAAAAAAGAAGAAATATTTTAAAATAGGAATATTCTTTAGAAATCCATGTTTTATAAAGTTAACGGGTCGTTGGCGGAGGGGATGTCAATGACAATCGAGGAGAGGAAACAGCTGGCAGACGCTTGGATGAAGGCGGCAAAGGGGCGACTGCAAGTGGTCGTCCACGTGGGTGCAAACTGTATCAAGGACAGTCAAGAGCTGGTACGAAACATGACTGCCATTCTAGAAGTTGGTTTAAACATAGAATGATCACACAATCCAGATTATATACAATCGCGAGTATGCAAGATGATGCATTTGTGTTCGAGGTCTAAACACTTTAAGCTAGCATTGCATATTTATTTCAGAGTAACCATTTTCCCCTTTGTAGTTAACAAAGATTATTAAACTGCGATTGATTCAACGCTGCATATGTAATTATTGTAGCCAATACAATTAATGAATGGATTATTTTAATTATAAAATCTGCCTTAACATGTAAAAATAGGTTAAAATGTTTCATTTGACATTGCTCAGGCTAGACACGCGGAGCAAATCGGGGTCGCCGCCATCGCAGCCTTCAGCCCATCCTACTACAAACCTGAAAACATCGGTATGAATTGGTCGATTGGCCGTATTATTGTCGGACTTGCTTTAACGAATGCGTGTGTACCATCACGTTACCCATGCCCTTAACATGAGTAACCTGCATGGAATACAAAAGTTTTAATTAGCAAGTAGTAGTGTAAAGATATGAGTTATGTTATTAAACTTAACATTCATGGATGCAATCTAACATAAAAAAAAAACAAAAAAAACATAGAAAACCATTATAATACTGTACAAACACAATGTGTTTTATTTGTTTGTATGATTTGTTTTTTTCCACAGACGTTCTGGTGGACGTGATGGCAGCCGTAGCTGGGGCAGCCCCTAAAACTCCCTTCTACTACTACGACATTAACTTCTGTACTGGCGTCTATAGTAAGTTGCACGACACGCACTATTCACAGGCTGAGTTTTCGTTCGTTTGCAATTCGACAAGAGACATTCGAAAGATTAAATATTTACAAAGTACACACATGTACACATGTATGCAGTATGACCAAAGGGAATAAACTGAATGTGCCAAGTCGGTAGCCCCAATACGTATTACAGTGATATACTTAAGGTGTGAAGTCGGTGGCCTCAGGACAATATTCAGTAATACACTTAAAGTGCGAAACCGGTTACCTCAATACCTATTGCAGTTATACATTGATGCTGGAGTTTTAATATATAATGTTGGCAGAGCTGTCCTGTGTAAGTCTGTTTTGTATGTCCTCTGGTTTTAGTGTCATAACTTAGAACAAAACATATTATAAGTATATGTTGCCTCATGTGTAACTCCTATAGAAGTGCATATGATGATGTATACATATGACGATGTATCTAACTTCCTTCCGCCAGTTGACCAGCGGGAATTCATGCAGGCGGCGAAGGGGCGGATCCCAACGCTTCGAGGACTGAAGAATTCATCGAGAGAACTTCCGGCCTCGCATAACTGCACATTTGTGGAGGGCTGTCAGGTCCTCATCGGGTCTGACAATGTAAGGGTTTATATACTCAAGTCAGCCCATGGTTTATAATTATCATACAACATGAGTAATTGAGTATCAAACAACAAATTTAACGTCGATGTATTTTCTGCTTCCAAATTGTATTTGTTTTCCGAAGAAAATGAACTTTTGAAATTATGACAATTTTGTGAATATACTGTGTTTTTGAAAGCTGTTGGTCATCAATATTACAAATAATATTTTATCATCTATATGCTTTTTTTGTTATTAATAGTTCAGAAGGGTTTAAACAACCATTTTACTCGATATCCAATGAACACAGTCTTGTACCGATAATTTTAGCAATACCTGAGTGCCCTGGCCCTTGGTATCCCGGGAGTAGTGGTGGCGTCGTATCTAGGCAACCTGTTCCGGGACATGCGCACTGCTTACCAGGCCGGCCAGGTCGAGAAAGCAAGGGAGTTCCAGGTCAAAATTTGTATTCAATAAATAGACTGTTCATAAAAGTATCGAATTTATATTTGAAAGTGCACATTGTTTTCATATCGTTATGTCTCAATTCCATTGTTATTGTAAGGAATTGTATCTTCCCGACAGTGTACGAATTATTTGTTTTCTATTGCATGTAGTTTATTGCTGGATATGAAATAGTCCTAATAGTATATAATGTAACTGACGGTCAACAAAAGGTATAATTTTATTTTAATTGGTCCCGTTTCAGCCGAACCCTGTTAGCTCGAACTCGCTTGGCTCGAATTCCTCGTTGGCTCGAACTGAATTTAAAGGACCGATTTCTTTATACTGAAGATAAACATTCCGGCTTGGTTAAAATCTTTTGAGGCTCGATGTATGTTCGCCGATCCATGAGAGTTCGAGCCAACGGGGTTCGACTGTATTTGTATATTAAGTTATTGACCACTCTGTTTACATCCAGTTCCTGTCATGTTTAAGGTCGTGGCACAGAACATCAACAACATAAGGGTGAAGTATGGAGGTACGCTTAGGGTTTTTTTCTAGGTTATCTTTAATAATCATCAGTGAAATCAGCATTTTATTTCCAAAGAGCACATCAAAGTCAATATAAACGCAAAAAAAATCCGTTATGAAATATATTTGAAAACTAAATGCAAAGCTGCTATCGTAAATGTAGTATATATAAGGTATATCATATCGAAGAATGATTTTGATAATGGTCCGACAGATATCGTTTGTACAGCTAATACCATAATTCAAATGTGTCGACCCATGGCACCTTCAGAGAATTGCCTTTAGATATCAAATTCAGTTTGGTGTGATGTATATATTTTCGTGTAGGTGGTATCAACGTAGCCAAGGCGATGTTCAAGATATTCTCCGGCCTTGACGCGGGATCTGTTCGACTTCCATTACGTCAACTTTCAGTGGCAGAATACGAGGCGATGGAGAAAGACTTTCGAGCCGCCGGGCTGGTGGAAATTGCGCTGCCAAGGGAGCAGTGAGCACGGCCAACGGCTCAATGACTTTTTTGCTTATCGATATGTTCTCAAGTTTGACAATGATTGAATGATGATGTATACATATAATTCCGTAAATGTGCACAGTTCGGCGTTTGTAAATTCACTCGTTCATATGCATTACATATAACATATTATTGTAATGCATGGCAACATAATAAAGGATCGAGTTGCAAGCGTTGTATTTATTCAAATAAATGTTCATCACCACAGTGGCATTTAAAAAAACAACGGCTTACTGTATTTTTATTTGAACTGAAATGAATGTGTTTATACATTGTTCAAGGTCGTAGGCATATTTGCTTTTCTTTGTCGTTACATTCAGGAAACGTACTGTATAATGTATATCTGATTCGGTCTTAAGACACTCGTATAAACCTTATTTTCCACAAGTAAGTGTTCTGGACATAAAACAGTGATGCATATCTCATTACTTATACATGTTGCAGCAAATGGCTTAGATGTTCATTAACAGCAAAATTGTGACTGAGTTGTGAAATGAAAAATCACAAATTCAACGTTCAAATATAACATGTATAATAAGGGGGAGCCTAGCGATGATGCTACATCGATGTATTAACTCAAATTGGTGCTGACCAATGTTTATAATGAAGAATACCGGACGGTTTGTAAATAAGCACAAACGTGAAGGCCAATAGTGGGTCCGGTAGGGGCGATGGCGGCACCCAGTGCTCGGCTCCATATAAAATTGACCCAGGTGTCATTGTCAAAATGGTAAAGGAAACATACGATATGGTTATCTTAAACCGGAAACAAGGTAACGCATGTGTAAAAAAGACACAAATCAACCCAGAAGAAAACAGTTTGTTATAAAAACAAAAACACCGTTTGTAAACACTATATATACATACACTATTACACTTCATAGGTAAACCCCACAACAGGGATGCACTGACAAACCCTGGTCAATATTTCCATGCCTTTTATTTGATTTGAATGTTATATTCACTGGATTTCAGTGGCGTAGCTACATATCATGAGGTCGTAATTGTAGGCCTCGTGACAACTTTGTTGAAATATGAAAAATTAAATAACACACAAAAAAAAACCAAAAAAAAAACAAACTTATAGCTACTGGAAAACTTTGAACAACTAAAAAGTTTGGCTTATAACCAAATTTTGGTGTTTATTTAAAGACGTGCAGGGTGTATTGCCATTCGGAACTCCTCGGCCATGTTTTTCAAAAACAACCGAATGGGTGTATTGCTTGATTTTATTGTAATACATGTAATTGCAAATATAATTAAGTCTGTGTAATGCACATATAAAAGTCTCCAAACGCACATAGAACCAATTGGCCTACAAGTTTTTTGAGTCCTAGCAACGCCCCTGGAATTTCATCTGGGAGTAGGATTGTCCAAGGTTTTGATTAAGATACCACCTGCTCTGATAATTTTAGTTTGTTATAGGTACGAAAAACCGAACGGGAATTATAAAATAAACCGCGAATAATTACGTCCCTTGTTTCCAATTTTTCCATGAGCTGAAAACGTGATCGAAATCCATGTAAATTTGCAGAAGGAATGTCCGTGGATGTGGTCAGTATCTACAGCACCATTTTTACGTGAAAATTATAATAAATTATGCCCTTTAAAGTCACCAATTATGTAAATGACTGATCTAAAATCCCCAAATTTGCATTTGTCATATATTTTCGCGAGTTTTCAATGCCAGCCATGAGGGTTCAAGCACATGTTTTAGGTGCGTTGTGTTGATGCATTAGCCAATACCATTCACTAATTTTATTAGTTTTCTATAAAAAACTTTTTTCTATGGGCTTCTGGTAACATAGAGACGCCATTTTGGGGTGGGTGCACATACTGGGACACGAGACTGGAGACTTTTTATACAAAAAACCTCACTAGCTATTTTTAACTACCAATAATATGTATATTATATGCATAGGATCGCATGTATGACATCACTGGTCATAGTTTAGAATCGTGTTAAATTGTTGACACAAAAGTTTAAACTTTAAATAAATAAATGTAGCAGTGAAATGCTCAGGCCAAAAAAAAAAAAAGGTCTGTTTCCGGTCGCCCGACCAACCCTCTTATTTCCGCGCCGACCCTATACTTTTTATTGGTGTAAAAGTTAACTGCGCGCATATTTAGTACTTTTCGGTACTTCCTTTCCGTTAATTCTTTGGTCTCATTTCGAATTCGGTAATTTGATAAGCAGTCTATTAAAATGGCGGCACCCATGTCGAGTTCGTCAGTCAATAATCGTACAGTTATATATTAATCCTGCATAGCAATGTCCATGCTCTCCACGAGATCCTCGTGGGTATAACTGTAAGTTATGTGACGTCACACAGTGTGACTCTTTGATCTGAAGCCGATAGAATGTGTTTATTCAGTTCAATGCATGTATAAAATGGTGTTTTAATTAACTTGATGAAGGATTTTCACTACAGGCTTAATAAATAAGTTTATGACCATTGATTACTACGGATAAATTAATAAGTGGTAAAATGCAAACATGAAGAAAAAAGGCAGGTTAAACAAACATGTAAATAAAATGTAAAAATGGTAATTTTCTATGTTTTCGGACAGCGAAAAAAATAATTAATTTAAGGTGTCCGAACTCTTAGGTGAATTACGGTATCACTTTCAAATAGTTGGTGTCTTAAATTTAGTACTAAACATATTTTTGAGATTTAAATAAGAAATTAAGTTTCATACTCTTAATTCAGTTGAGAATGGAAACGCTTTGTGAACACGGGTCAGGTGTACTTCGGAGATCATTGAAGTGACAAAAACAGCTTCTGACAATGTTTGGAATTTTAATATTCTATCAAATATAAGAATAGCATTATAGCACAAATGTGAAATTGGTAAATATGAAAAATTGACAAATCTGAGACACTCTTTTTCGACATCTGTCATACAGACAAACATGTTCAACAATACATGCATTTATATTCTAGAAAATGTATATCTATACATTATAATTAATACACATTATACAGTTCTTAATAAATGAATGGACTTGTATTTACATTTTATGCTTTAGTACCTTTTAAAATTGTCTCATACGCAGTTAATATGGTTGTTTTTGAATAAAAGTCAGCCGCCTTCTATTCTAGATCACTTCCCCCCCCCCCCCAAAAAAAAAAAAAAAAAAAAAAAATGCCTACCTACCTACCCTCTTTTTTTTGGGAAGGAGACCGGAAACGAACCTATTTTTTTTTTTGGCCTCAGAGGAAATTCACCAACATTGTCTTTATCCCTCCAAAATAGTTACAATTTAGATATCACAAATAACTATCAAACATTTGTCAGTAAATGTATCTGTTTATATGGCCATTGAAGGTGGGCATGTGCTAGTCTTCTGATTTCAACTAGGTGTGAGCAAATTAAGCTGCTTCTGTTTTATTGATCTATGCTGGAGATGGCCAAACAGTTATGGTCAACCCAGACTGTTTACTGAATATTGCTTGCATTTCATGTAGCCTTTGATCAATATTTAAACCAGTCTACAGTATGTCTTAGTCCAAATAATTGTACGTTGGTGGATTTTTTTTTAGATTTTTGATATGGCAAATCCTTCACGTACAAATTGTTTAGTATCAAAAGTGGGTAGTTGTTCCGATCGGGATTCCGGGTTAAAGCATATAGAGTCTATAAAATATCATAAAAACAAGAAATATTACCAGATAATATTATTTTATATTAGTTCCGTACACAAAAAAATAAATATCCAACTTATAATTATGAGTTTGACGGCTTTTTTTCATTTCATTCTGTCAAAACATAACGATATATACATGAAGGGCACCTGCAAGGCTTCAGGGCACAGTTTTAAATCGCTCGGAACATTTCGGCCATGGCCGAGTTGTTACGATTGTATAACGAGGTCTATCTCGAAGCTTTGTCGGAGGAGGCCGAGTTATTACGATTGTATCGAGTTGTTCCCCTTCGCATAATTGTTTTTGTGTCAGTCAACTTTCGTTTTATTGGAAAGGTAAACAACTTGTTTTAATGCATTAAATGCTTGTTTAGTGCAAAATAACATTTCACTTACATGGTAAAATATAAATATAACGGTTTATGATCAATTTCAACCATAAAATACTTCACTTAAAACAATTTCAATATTTTTAAAACACCCCCGTTTTTTGCACATTCCCGTTTAGACGTTAGGGATTGGAAGAATCCCGTATAACACATCTATTATTTTAGACTACAGTATGTCTATATTTAGAAAGAGAAAAAATATCTTAGTACAGTAGGTATGTTTGTTTTTTCGATCAAGACACTGGTTTGTTGAATTTCATTTTTACTATAAATTGTCATAAAATAAATTTAAGCCAGTAAATTTTGAGGTTACATTGTTTGAAATCTTGGATATTCGCCAAACAAAAATTGATGATAATAATAAAAACAGTAAAAAATATGAAAGTGCAAGAAAATATCTTTCAGGGGTGAGAGCTAACAGTTTTGATGGCTGAAACTGAATGAGGATAAAAAAATGGTCTGCAAAGTATGCGTGTTTATGAAAAAATAGGCCCCATTGTATAATTTTGGACTTCCCTAATTTTTGCTTGACTACCTGAAATTCAGATCTTGTGAATAATGTTAGTGTCTCACCCTGATCACCCATGATGTTAACATTTTATGGATGTTATGAAAATAATGGAATAATTATTGCTGATATTGCCAATTGGCCGCATTATAGCAGACACACGGTGTTAATATCTCTGCCCTCCAGCATTGTGTTACCAGACGATTGCAATTATATTATGACAATTTAATTTCTCCGGTTGTGTGGTAGAGCTGTAAGGGGGTCTCAAAAGTAGTATATTTCACCAACTGCTGGTGAAGTTTGCATCCATCTTTGACCAATATTTGCAATCTTTAAAGCAAATGCAGACTAAAACTACAACATTTATTCTTAAAATGTAAACATCTCAAAGAGCTAAGATAACATTTTACTTAAAGTGTATTGTATGCCAATATGAAATTTTGAAAAGTGTCAAGATCACGATTCAGGGCTTTTTCACCTTCTTTGCTAGGGGCCGAAATAAGGCTACTTCACATTTGGGAAAAATCTCATATTTTCCCAATTTCCAGAATTATTTTTTTTGCCTGCTTATCTCATGTTATCCAGACAAAACTGTATTATTCCGGTACAACATCATCATTATTGGAATACTCATTTTTCACAAATGTTCTGTCAAAGAAATTAAACTATAATATTGAAAATAACGCTTATATGTCACTTGAACATACATGTAGTATAAATTTGACTTCTTAAGGAACAGTTGCCTCAATGATATCACCTGTTTCATTGATACCACATACATATTAATGCGATAAAATGTCTTTGAGTCATCACATGTGTCATTTTTGTACAATCAGAGGTATTCGGAAGATGTTGTTTTCTTGGGAATATGACTACAATTGAAAGGATATACAACTGTAACATGTATACATTTCATTTATGAAAGCGTATTAGGAGTGTAAATATTCTGTAATGTTTTCATCAGAGTGTAATATTGCCAGTACACAATGGGGAAGAGTGGCTGGAAGACTGTCTACAATCGATTGAGGCCCAGACATTCACAGGGACACTGCAGCTGAGCATCTACCTGGACTCGTGCCAGGTGTGCCATAGTTTTAAAATAAGTCAACAAAACAACAACAGTTTAAAATGTTTTTACCTTTACTTTAAAGTAAAATCAATGAAACAATCTGCAAAACAAATACTTCTTCATTAAGCTTATGTGCATGTGGAATTTTACTAGTTTAAATTCTTGGATTGTGAACATAAATTGAATTTGTGTACATGTATATATTAGTATTTCTTTAAGAAACCAGTTGTTTTTCATTTTATACCCATCGTAAATCTGCAAGCAAGTTTTATTGCGCTATGTTAAAATGATGTCAAAAAAGTTTTTAAAACTAGTCATGTATGTATACATGTAATATAAGAATTGTTATACTGCATTTTTATCCTGGTGGTAGTAATTGACTCTTGTGGTTTGTGCATATTCTGCATAAATCCACTCTTAGGTTGGAATCCTCTCTTGTAGAATGCATCCTATCAGATCAAAATGCTATACCAATAACTCTACTTCAATTTGGTCCTTTGAGAAAGAAAAACATAAATGTCTTGTTTGTAGTTTGTTAATTCACATATTCACAAATGATAATGAAAAATGTTTGAGTTATAATCTAGCTTTTGTATTTTCTGATTACGGAAATACTGGTTATTTCCCAGACGGCTGAGCATTGTTAATTTCCCATAACCTTGGTTGTAATAAATTTTGTATATCATATTTAATGTCTGTTATTGTATAATTAACTTGCAGGATGGATCAGAGTCCATTATAGTAAAATGGAAGGACAGACTTGGAAAGAAATCCATAGAAGTTATGATTGGCTCTCACAAAGATGATGGTGGCCCTAGAGGAGGTAATAAGCAGGCGACAGAATGTTAAAAATGTTCCAGGGCCAGGGCTTTTCTATTGTACCCACGATAGTCGGACCCATACCCAAAGCAAAAAATATGATATTTTTCCCAATCTTCAGAAAAAATCTCATTAAAAAAAAATATGCCATTCTTTTTACCTGCACTGGTTCATTCAACATCCTAATAAATTATGTGATGTAAAGTTTTGGGGATAATTGAATTCAGAAGTCATTGATTTTCATCACATTCGGAGATCCGTATGAAATATTATCTGTCATTATTCATTGCAATAGATATTTACACCCCAAGGAATGATATTTCAGCCTTTAACGGTCTTTTGAAAGGGAAAAGATATTAATATTTAATAATTTTCTCCTTGGCAGAAGACTTGTCATAATTTTACAAATTTTCCCAAAAGCTTAAGGGTGTCCCAAAATAAACAAATGATTGACAGGTGATAAAAAATTTGCAAATCATCAAAATTGCAATGTCAGTCTAAAGGAAAATTGATGAGGTACAAAAACCGATAATCACTGTTTACACATATCCAATATTATTTGATAAGGACATTTGAGAAGATAATGGTGAAAAGATGATGATGAGAATTTAATTGTTAGAATATTAGTGAATACAAATAAAACCTTACCATTATGGTGTGTATGTGCTCTGTCTGTTTTGTTTTATTTTATATATGTATAAGATATATACTACTAAGATGTATTTTGACTTCAATCTTTGAAAAAAAAAAGGCATTTCATAAAGGACAAAAATGGAAACTTTGGATAACGCGAAACATCGGATAACTCAAGGTTTTAGGTCAAGCCCTGGCTGCCTAGAGTTATTGCAGTTTAACTGTATATGTATGCCCAACACAGTTACCTTGAAAAGTCATTGAAACAATACCACTTCCTTCAAAGGCTTTGTGCATATCCAAATTATCTGGGCAATTTATTCACATACTTTTCCCATTTAGTATGTTTTTCCATTTCAGTTGGTTATGCCAAGAATAAAGCTGTGAGCCAAAGTTGTGGAAAATATCTGTGCTTCCTTGACTGTGTAAGTAAGATGGGATTTTTCCTTTAAGTGTGTGTGCGGGGGGGATATATACATGGGTATAACATTATTATTTCTGATTATTATTCAAGTAAGATTTGTACACAATAAACATATACTTGCTTAGCACGCAAGTTAACCATTCACTACTTGCATGTAAAAGTTAATAATTTATTTCATTACTGACTGAACAAAAAAAACAAAGAACAAAAACTTGTGAACTGACTGATTAAATTGCTCAAACCATGCACTTTAGATTTTTCATTACAATCTAATTGTTAGCACAAATTGGTTGAATTAATTGATGAATGCACTGAGGTTACCAATTACAAATAAACACTCTTTTCTTTGAAGATTTCCCCTAACATGCCTTTTCTCCCTGCAGGATGATGTTATGCATGCTGATCGGATACAGGAGCAGTACAAGGCCTGTGTGGCTCATCCAGATGCTGTAAGTTCAGACTATGATGTTATACATTGTACATATCAGACTCAGAGATGTAGGAGCTGGGGCAGTATCCACCGCTATAATATTTGAGGAGCGGCGAAAAGTTAAAACTGCCATTTTATTAATTATGTTTCTATAATGATGAAACACTGTTGAGGTCCTTGATATAATAGAATGTTCACCAATTACTGTCATGTAACCAGCGTCTGATGTATGTCACCTTGGTAACAGAACACCTTACATCATGGATAATCTGTAACAACTCTGAATTCTTCTCAGGTTTATTCAGAATTGAATACTCTATAAACCTCAAATAAGTACCATGCTTAATGACTAAGAATGACAAATTTATATATTTTATCAGAGATGATGGTACAATTTAAGTCCCTGTCAGCAGAAAACCGGTTATAATCTAAGTCTGAACACTTCCCTTGTTCCGCCCTTATGCATAAATCTTATGCAATATGTTCAAAAACATATATAAAGTTAAATTGATTATTTTGTCATATTAATATGTTATTGTTGACATTTGATATGAACTTGTCAAACATGACTGTGAATGTGTTCCTTGCAATGTCTCATATTCTACTACCAATTGCATGTACTTTTTTTGTGAAAAAATGCATCTGATCACACCATTTATTATAAATGTTTGTAAATTTTCTCAGACCCCATCCAAAAGGGAGGACGCCAACTCCTCCTAAGCCTTCCTATGTGCCTGCATATTCAGTTGTCAAAATAAGCTGAAGCTGATAAACACTGCTCTAGCAATGTTTTAGCCGAAAATGCCTCAGATTTGAATTCTACATAGCTTGGCTAATTAATGTTACATTTACCAAAGCCAAGTTAAAATGTGATTCGGGCTTGTTGATCATAAAGTATTAAATTCTGATGACTGCATGTGTAGTTGCTGAAAACAATTCTCATGTGATCCTGTTTGATGGCTAAACTATTCATGTGCAAAAAATGTGTTTCGTGCAGCGTTCTGCAGAATCAGATTAGATTCAGCAGGAATAGTAAAGTTGTATTGGTAATCATCACTTCTGGGATTGCTCTAGCTTTCCACGTCTTAAAATGCAAAGCTGTTGGTTACAAATTGGCTTGATCATATCATGCGGATTGAAATTGCATTTGTTGATTTAACTATTGTAGTTTGAGATAAAAGTAATAAGGGCTATTCCATTTAAACATATAACCATGGGGGGAAGGCACTTTTGAATTATGCCACATCCCTACGGAAGCAAATTTACCCTTTTGGGGCCCAAAATAGCGATAAAAAGGTACCCACCACATGTACTATTTAAATAATTGCCTTCCCCCTGTGGGATATATGTTTTACTTGAAAATCCCTAAGTCATAGTAATAATAATCTCCCAATGGTGGAAGTCTTAAGCTCTGCACCAGGTACTTTCTTCCTTAAAGGTGAACTCAATCTCCCAATGGTGGAAGTCTTAAGCTCTGCACCAGGTACTTTTTTCCTTAAAGGTGAACTGTTATAATACAAAACCCAAAGTAATTTATTATCAGCTGTAGCAAGAGTCGGTGCAGAGCAGAAACACTGGAAAGTGGATTCTGCTGCCTATTTGTAAAAATAGAGATGTCAAAAAAGGCTTGTGAGTTATGCACCAGTCAATTGTAATCACTGCCCCCCCCCCCCCCCCCCCCCCCTATTTCGGAGCATTATTACTGTTCAGCCTTGAAATCCCCTATCTAAAAAGTATTGTATTCTCCTTGTGTCTGAGTGTTATTTATCATTTTGGTTTTACAGTACTTGTCTTATTTCCAACTGACTTGTCCCCTAAGAGTGCAATGAAATTGAGCAAAATAACTTACATATAATAAGACATTGAAAAAAATGCTTTAAACAGGGAGAAAACATGCAATTTCTTTCTATTAAAATTGATATTCTTTTCTCTCTAAAATTGCTTAAATCTCAGAAATTCTTTAACCAACTGCAAAAACTTTTAAGATGTTTATAGATCTGTCTGGAATATTCAGATATTTTTCAACTATGACTTATTATATGGAAGACAATGGAGTCATTTATCAGGGTATCATATAACAAATAACAATTACTATTGTTTTATTTCTGCATTTACATCTGTAGATGCAATGTTTGCGATACAGCTTTTTCTGATTGCTTGTAAGGCAATAAAGTTGTTATGTGTCCTGTCTGTAAATATAACGTAGAAGGAAATTGCATCTATTATTTTCTGTTTGATAAGAGGGAAACAAAAGCGGACAGAATATTTGTGAACATCATTTAACTAGCATTACTTAATGGCAACGGCTATATCCATTCAAATAAAATGGAGAAAACATGATCAAAGTAATTACTTGAATGTAAAAGTGTATTGTTTCAATTATTATAAATCACATTTCTTTGTTAAATTGTTGATTGTACTTATATTTTGTAGGGAAATCTGTCCCCAATTTCTTGAAACATCTTAAATCCTAAGCTCGCTAGTTGTTGTGTTTTTTTTATTGATAATTTGTGTAATATTAACATTCTTAAGGGTTTTTGAACTTCAAAAGGAAATTGTCATGATAAACTTACCCTGGTACTTTTATTAAGTAAAATCAATATTATGCTTCTGGTGAAATATAATTTTTTGGGCACACTCATGAGTTAAACATATTGCAATCATATGCTGAAACAAAATACTATCATCTAGGAAATTTAGAAAGTTTCTTCTAATTTCAGTAGGTCTTTCAATCCTTATGATTCCTGTATTTGTTGGCATATAGTCTAAGTTGTCAAGTTCTAATTATTTATTTATAAAACACCCATTAAGACTTAGATATAAAAATGTTACAGTGAGTCTTCAATATGGCTTCTTTTGACCGACTGTAAATTGTATTCCTTGTTTTTAAAATAGCAGCTTTTCTAAAAGCAGGTTAAAATACGGTAAAAAAAATCATACAGGGATGTGATTTGTCTCTAATGGCCCCAGAGACCCCTTCATCCACCCCCACCCCCACCCCCCCCCCCCAAAAAAAAAGATTAAAAAAGTTATTTGGTTGCTTTTGGTTGTTTTAGTTGATATTCAAGTTTGCTTCAAATTTGAAGTCAGGAGTCCCCTCAAAAGAGCTTCTTAAAAGCCAGTTTTTTTTCTACGGCAGTGTGCTTTTGACCCCCAAGAGCGCCCAAAGAACCCATGCCCGAAATGGTTTCATCCCTCCAGCTGCCAGGTCAATCACATCCCTTTCATGTTTGAATCTTGAGACTTAATGAAAATGGGCCAGGCAGACTCTGGATCTATACCATTAACTAAATTTTAATGACAAGAAACTACAGCCTCTTTTTCCCCTATTCTTGATGATTTCCATCCTACTATTGAGTCCACTGTATATAGCGAGGCTTGTTAAGATTGTTCTTATTATTGCAGATTATTGGTAGTAGATTCCACAGAGAGCCAGAAGGGTCCACAGCCAGGTTTACAGACTGGGCTAACACCATCAACCAGCAGCAACTGTTTACACAGGTAGTTTTCATACTTTCTATAACAAAACAAATGGGAAAAGAATCCACAACTTTATGTAATGCTCATCACTTTTTGCTTTCAAATAAAGTGTCAGTCTACCATTCCTTAGAATACAACCTACATTTTCAGCCAATGAAATCGCAGACAGTCAACCATTAAATAGTAGACTTGATCATTAAGAATTTCAACTTTCGCGCATGTTTAAAGATCCGCCTACTGCCAATCATCCGATACACACTCACTGCGTCAGATTTTGCGTCGATAATTTATCAGCCAATGAGGTTGTATTCTAAGTCAGATAGATGACATGAAGTGGATTCTTAATGATTAAGGACTCACTCGCTACACTCACTCTGCCCATTCTTAATCATTAAGAATTCACTTCATGTCATCTAACTATTACTTAGAACATCTGCAGTGGCTGTCCAGCAGCTGACTTAATCATTAATTAAACCATAATTAATAATTACTCATTTAGTATTGCCTATTCTTGTACTGTGAAATCATTAATGTTCGTGGGACATTAATGTTCGTGGTTTTCGTGGGTTTGGTGATCCATGAATTCAAGATCCCACGAAATAAAGACCCTTTATTCTCTTTTTCAATTGCCATGTTATGTACATACTCTAGTTTATTCGTTAAAGAATCCACAGTATACATGAGTAATATCTGTCTCACTGTATATCTTACTATCATTGCTTTATTGATATATTATATATGCCTTTAACAAATAATAAACCAAATCATTTTAATGTGTTTTTATTGACCAAATGACAGAAGCACGTGCTTTAATATGTGCTGTTCATGAAAATCTACCAGGTTTACAAGATGTGAGTGATGAGTGTCGGTTCTCGATTTTTTTTCTTTAATGAAGTAATTAATCGATTACATTGGAGGTTACTGACAATGTACACAACAACGCGTTCAATATCCTTATTAAACTAAAACGTGTGCATAAATATTGAAATGAGATGATATTCAAAAGTGATTGAATTTGTAAACATCAGCTATCTTGAGGGATTGTTTTCTCAAATATACGAACCTACATTCTTAAATTCTTAATTGGCATTCAATGGCTTCGCCTATCTATATTTGGGATCAGGGTACATCTTCTTTTATGACCTTAATTTCCAATTAAACCGATAATTGGCATGATTATATGCACTAATTGGCATGTCGTACCACTTAAGCGAGTGTCATAAACCGCGTGACGTAGAAGACGGAAACCACGGGCCGGCGCGTGGAGATGATACAGTTTTGAATATTTCATTTTTCAAAAATGAAAAACCACGAATTCAAGTACCCACGAAATTGTAATTTTTCGGCAAACCACGAAATTTCATGCCAACGAATATAAATGATTTCACAGTAAATGATTCTTGCTAGTGTGCATTGAACCCCTGCACATTACACGGATCAGTCTTTACAAATGAATGGTTGTTTTTGTTAGAGGCTACTATATTATTTATTACCGAGGTGTTTGCTGGTGATACCATTGCCTAATTAATGACCGTAAACATTAATAGAGAGTAATATTGTGTAGATATGGTATAAAAAGATATATGATTTTTAATAATTGGAATAAATTCATATTGTTAAGATACTTATTCCGGCTTCATATGCAATGAATGCTGATCTCTCATCGTTGCAGGCTTACACCTCCCACGGTCCAACAGTAATCATGCCCACGTGGTTCTGTAGTCGAGCTGTCTTTGACATAGGGGGAGGGTTCTGTGAGGGAGGAAAGGTAACTATAGCATCCTTTGCTAGCAACAGCTGTTACGCATCGGGGGATCTTTTTTTCGAGAGTTTTAAGTAAAATCCATCCAGAAACAGTGAAATAAGTCAATAACTCATATTCTTGGCTATTAAATCATGTGATGCAGCAAATTGAATGACCACTTGGTATTTACACCTTATAAAAGCTATGGCCTGTGAGGGAGGTAAGGTAACCTTTGCAGCCACATCTCCAAATATATCCCATCAGTTTGGTATTTAAAGGTCATTGTCTGTTTTTGTCATCTTCACAGACAATTATTAATAGGTTGAGTTTACTCGTGTCATCACTGAAGAGTACTTAAGTCTATTCTGTAGGGGTTTGGCATTTTTATTTAAGGAAATTGTATACACAAGAGAGCTATTTTCAACATTTGTTGTAGCCAGAAACAGAGCTGCATGGATTAATTTGAATATCAGACTTAATTTAAATGCACAGACATCTTGATGCTCCTATTTAAGTATGCATCAAAGTCTTAATCATTAAAATGTCAAAAGACGAAGCCATTTAATGTGATCCTTGCTCTGAATTAAAGACACAAAATTTATTCAAAGAATGTTAATGTCTAGGATGTTCAGCAGTCATTTGTATAAAACTGGTTTTGTCTTTGGTTCTTAACCTGTTTTTTCATGAATAAACACTAAACTTCAACTGGCATATTCTCATTTGAACATAATTCTGTAATTCTATGCCTTAACTTATTCAATTTCCAATAGCTTTTCTCATGATCTCCAACAAAATAGAGTATTTATGTCCCTGTTTTAAATAACTATTACCAATAGAGCTCTTTTTCAAGGTCTGACCCTATAAAAGAATTGACCATGTACTAGATTTAAGATTTAAAACATATAACTATGCTCTGCTTACAAATTATTATGCTTAAAATTTGGACCAAACACTTGAACTTGTTAAAGGGTAATTGTAATATTCAATGTTCATATGTATTAAACAGGTTTTCATTGGAAACATGTCTACCTAGTACTTCTTATTCTTTTATATAGAAATGTGCCTTAGAATGACCCTGCAAGGGATCAAGCTAAGAGACTTAATGAGAGGAGAAGTCTCCTGAATCTGTCCAAAATCTCCCTATCATAAGCTGAGGGAGAGGTTTTTAGCTCTACTGCCCAAAGGCCAAAAGAGCTTATGCGATGGTTATGTGTACGTAGTATGTGCGTCCGTGCGTCTGTAAACAATTGCTTGTGAACATGATACAGTCTTCAGTTTTGATTGTATCTCGATGAAACTTGTACAGTATCTAGATATCAATTAGAGCTCGGTTCCTTTCCAGATCTGCCCATGCCTGCCTAGATTATGGCCCTTGATAAAATAAAAAAATGCTATTGTGTAAACACTAGCTTGTGAACACGATACAGTCTTCATTTTTTATTGTATCTTGATGAAACTTGTACACTATCTAGATAATTATCCATTAGAGCTCGGTTCCTTTCGAAAACCAGCCAGATCCGCCCATGCATGCCTAGATTATGGCCCTTGATAGTATAAAAAATGCTATTGTGTAATTACTGGCTTGTGAACACGATACAGTCTTCAGTTTTGATTGTATCTGGATGAAACTTTTACAGTATTTAGATATCCAATCGAGCTCGGTTCATTATGAAAACCAGCCAGATCCGACCATGCATGCGTAGATTATGGGCCTTAAAAGTATTAAAAAAAAAGTTTGTCTGTAAACAATTGCTTGTGAACATGATACAGTCTTTAGCTTTGATTGTATCTCGATGAAACTTGTACAGTATTTAGATATCCATTTGAACTCGGTTCCTTTTGAAAACCAGCCAGATCTGCCCATGCATGCCTGGATTATGGGTCTTGAAAGTATAAAAAATGCTAATTTAAGCTAAGTCTATTTTTAGCCAAGTCTACATGCGCAAAGTCTATTTTTAGCCAAGTTTACATGTAAAGTCACAATTGCTTTTGAAGGTTTGTTCAAATTATTCCTTATGGTCATTACAGTCCCCCCCCCCCCAGAGATTGTCCTGTAAGGGACCAGTGCGGCAAATGCGAACCCGGCGACGTTGGCGGAGGCCCAGGGAAGAGTTCTCTTTTATTTGTAAGGGACGGACTCCCCCCCCCCCCCCCTTCAATTGGGAAATGTTAAAAACCTTTTTGTCTGAAACCACTATGCAAATCCTTGCTATTTTGAACAAGGCTTTATTTAGTTATTTAGTGGTCTACTACCATGGTTGTTCAAATTATGCCCATTTGGTCAAAACTGGCACTGCCCTGGGTGTCACAATTTTCCTAGATACTTATGAAATATTTTCAAAATCTTCTTGTTTCAAACCACAAGGCCCATACCTTTGATGTTTGTTGTGGAGCATCATGTGATGCAGTTGAAAACATTTGAAATAATGCCCCTTGGCCAAAAGCTGGCCCCACCCCTTTTGACTTACTTATTAATTTTTAAAGCTACAGTAATGAAATTTTGACCATGTGAACAGTTTTGCAAACAAGCATTAATGTTGTCCTTGGATGTCCTTGACTTTGACCTTTGACCAACTTTTTATTTTTAAAGCTACAGAAATGAAATTTTGACGATGAGTACAGTTTTGAAAGCAAATATTTTTTACCCTCAGATCTCCTTTACTTGTCACATATTAAAATAGTTCATGCAACTCATCTGCTTACCACATTCCTGTCCTCAAATGTTGAACGTGCAGCGTTTTCAGCTAACCCAAACACTAAAAGTGAACTATATATTTGTTGCCTATTACTCAAACGTACATGCTCTGGATTGAAAATGACAATAAGAGCCATGCCAGTAGAGCATAGGCCCTTTTGGGCCTCTTGTTCTCTATTAGGTCCATAGGAGAGACTCATCACATGATGAAAAATTTTCGCTGTTTGATCCCAGCCTCACAAGTTACTGTAGAATAATATCAAAATTACTTGACTGCCAATTTCCGATTGGGTATCAGCATAGTAGGGTGAGTGCTGCCTTTAACTCTCTAAAGTGTTTACTAGTTGCATTTTATTGAGTAAAATGCACTTAATGATTAATGGGAAAGATGAATAGCATCATTTTCTGAATGGTTCATTCTGGGAAGTGTTGTGTATGTTTGCTGAGTGCATTTTTGTTGGTTAAAACTACAAACAGTGCATTAAAAGATAGAATTAATCAAAAGAGGAGTATGACAAAAAGAACTTTATAATAGGATGCTTTTCTGACAACCTATGTCACATCTTGTTCGGTGTATAAACATGCATCTCTACGATGTGGTTCCTGTGATTCCTTGTTTATAGATTTAGTGAAACAGGATGCCAAATAAATCATCCAACTCTTTATGTACAGATAATGTGCTTTGTTAGCTGTATAGCACTAGTATGCCTGTATATTGTTTATTAAAGGGTGTGCCAGAGGACCTTTTATTTTTCTACAAGCACCTGGAGCTGGGTGGGGGCCTGTATCGGGTAGAGAGGGATCTGCTCATGTATAGATACCACCCTGGGGCAGCTACTTTCTCAATCTCAGAGTAAGTTACCTGTAAATGTTGGTTCTAACTTACTATACGCCCACATAGAAATAAGGAGGTTGCATCCTATTCCAACGTCTCTTGAAAAATAGCACCTACACACATAATACACCACAGTAATGTAGTTTAGCATGAGCTGTTGTGCATCAGCCATTTCTGTTACATTTCACTGATTCTTACGAATGTTATGGCCCTTGACATTAAAAAAAATGGTCTGAAAAATCTTGTGTGGCATTAATTTCTAAATTTATTGCATTATTTAACATTTTTCTTAGTTTAACAGGAGCTTGGGCACATAAATTAATAAAACTAAATGGTCTGAGTTCCTTTGTGTTGCATGTAGCGCTAAATATATTGAGCCTATTTTACATTTCACTGGTTGATTTTTCAACTCGACATTTAACCAGGTGGCATCTGGGGGTGTTCATCATAACAGTTTTAGTTCAAAGTTAAGTTTGTCAGAAGTCATATTACATAAAAATCTTGAATTGTGAGGATGTTTTAATCGGGTCTGAAACATTTGGAAATGGGTTTTATATGCTTCTGTTTACAATGCTCGTTCCTTTTTATGAATGACTTAGGTTTTGGTATGGCAACTAAATCTTTTCAAAAAAACAACTTGTTTGTATGTGTACATGTTTATTTTAAGAGATACCATATGGAAGCACAGGGTGACATTCCTTCAACAACAGGTTCTCTCTAAATGGAAGGAATTTACCATATGGAATGCTGGGAAGCAGGGGAGAAAACTCTACAGGTCTCTCTCACCAGAAAACCAGGCTAAAGTATGTTTTAATTCTTCCACCTGGATCAAGTATTCTATTAACTTGTCAATTTATTAGAATACCAGTCTTGAATGGTATTATTAAATAAGTAGAAGGCTTTCTTCATTCATAATTCTTTAAAGATGTACTTTAAGAATGTACTTTAAGTTTTTAAGCTTCCTTTTATGGTTATCTCTTTTGGAGGAGCACTTTTGAAAATGGCTATAAATGTTCATATCCCTCATATTTTGTGGATATCATCTCCTGAGAATTTGAATTTCTTTAACTGCTTCAAAGAAACAATGAGCATGCAGCTAGTTTCTCATATGTTATAAACTAATAATCTAACAATTACAAATTGCAGACTTGGTAGTAAACTGTCTCCCTATTATTACCCTTCATGGTAGACAATTTTGCAGAGAAATTGTAGCTTATATCATTACCTCATGTCTGGATTCTGGTCAAGATTTATGCATTCATCAAGAAAGGGAAGATTTAAGGTGTCACAGTTATAAGATATCTATGATGAGTTTTCATCTGGACAGGAAAATTTAATCGGAGGGCATTTGCATAAACCCATTACGAGGCTTTTCAAGTTACCAGCTAATGCAGCATGCCAAACGGTCAGATTTTCTGGTGTGGATAGGAAACACATGATGTTTCTTTTTCTTTCTTTCTTCCTTAAATTCTCTATTTGTGTTAAATTTGACACTTAAAATGCAACGTGTGCCACATCATGATGCCTAGTAATTTTAGACTAATTTTAATGAAGAATAAATGAAAGTATTATAAAAGAAGTAGAAAACTGTGGTTGCTAGTGATCTCGAAGGCCAAATGGGACCTTTTTTACACAGGATAGGCATTTCTGGTGAATTTAGCCATACTGGAAAATTACGTCTCCCCAATTCGAGGAGAGGCATATTGATTTTGCCCCGTTCATTAGTCAGTCGGTCACATACTTGTCAGTCCGTATGTCACACTTTGTTTCCGTTCAATAACTATAGAATACTTGGGCCCAGGAACTTGGTATGCAGGGTAAAGTAAATGACCTCTGATGATTTTGAGACCAGTATGTCAAAGTTAAGGTCATGGTGACTTATTGGTGGCTTTATGCGTGTTGGTCAAGACTTGTAAATGACCTCTATTGATTTTGAGATAAGTAGATCTAATGTCAAGGTAACAGTGACCTTTAGGTAAAAAATGATAGAATAGCGATGACCTTAAACTGTAAAATGGTTTATGCTTAATAACAAAAGATTTTAAGCTTGCACCAATGAATTTCATACTTGGTATGCCAGTTGGTCATAATTACAACTTTATTTTAATGTATGGTTTATGAAAATAACATTTCATTTTGATAAAGAACAATGATATATATTTATACTTAGACAAGGCTTTTAATTAAAAAACTAAATATAGGAACTACTTGATGTCAACATCCATCTTAAATTATCTTAAAGTTTTCTTAGGGTTTTTACACAAATAGCCAATTTATGGTATGCCAGAAAAAAATCATCACATGATAGATATACTTATTCCAACCAGGCCAAATTCATTGGAAATGCCTGTCCAGCATGTTTATATTGTTCTTATTGTTTTACTACTGTTTTACAAGCATAAGATTTGAGGATTTGTGATAAGCATTCTTAACACTTTTACAGGTGATTGCCTTTTGCGATGTGGATGAAAATAAAATCAAAAAGGGGTTTTACACATATGAGGATTCCAAGGTATGTTACTTATCCTAGGTACATGATAAGGCTGAAATAGGATACATTGTAATGATAGTGCCGAGTAATAACAAATTCCTCGGACAAAAGCATGTATGTAGTTTAATTTATACATGTTTAGTTTATCTTGTTAGAAAAGAAAGCTATAAAAGTTGATTTTAATCAGACTTGTGCCCATTTTACTGGTCAAGAAACTTCACCAAACTTGGTCTTTTTTAATGCTTCAGCCTTTCTAGGTTTAGAGATTCTTATTAGTAACTTACCATATGTAAAACTTCTCTCAGCATTTATTTGTACCAATCTTGAAATTTGGAGTTTTGGGGTCCCAACACATTTCATGTTTGTTTGAGAAATAGAGTTCATTTATATTATAAATTATCAATATGAAGTTCTGTAATTGCAGATGAAGCCCAAGCCCAAAATTCCTGTGATGCATTTCAAGGATGCTAGACCACCATTTGTTATCTGTGTGAAAATGGTAAGCAATAGTTTGTTTATTCATATTCTTGATCATTTTCAAGAGAAAAGAGAAGGTTACTGGTACAATATTACAAAAGCATATTAAGAACATTTTATCTTATTAGGAATAAAATTTTAAATTGTTTTATGCCAGCAGTATATTGTTTTAAAAAGGTTTATTCATTTTTTTCAAAAACTCAACTTTCCAAATTTGACTGGTCGAAAATGATTAAGCATAAAAGTAAATACCGGTGGAATAAGACAGTGAAAATTGTTAATCTTAAGGAAAAGGTACAATTTAAACTTAAAATTCACCTGAACAATGCATGAAAAAATATGATCTTCTTAATCTCTTCTCATAGCTTTTGTGTTCTTATAGCTTTTGAGTTCTCATTGGCCGCGGTTATAGCCTTGGTGTTTTCATTGGCAGATGTGATAGCCTTGGTGTGTTCATTGGTGGAGGTGATAGCCTTGGTGTTTTCATTGGTGGAGGTGATAGCCTTGGTGTTTTCATTGGCGGAGGTGATAGCCTTGGTGTTTTCATTGGCGGAGGTGATAGCCTTGGTGTTTCCATAGGCAAATGTGATAGCCTTGGTGTTTTCATTGGCGGAGGTGATAGCCTTGGTGTTTTCATTGGCGGAGATGATAGCCTTGGTGTTTTCATTGGCGGAGGTGATAGCTTTGGTGTTTTCATTGGCGGAGGTGATAGCTTTGGTGAGTTCATTGGCGGAGGTGATAGCTTTGGTGAGTTCATTGGTGGAGGTGATAGCTTTGGTGTTTTCATTGGCGGTTGGCAGAGGTGATAGCTTTGGTGTTTTCATTGGCGGAGGTGATAGCTTTGGCGTTTTTCATTGGCGGAGGTGATAGCTTTGGTGTTTTCATTGACGGAGGTGATAGCCTTGGTGTTCTCATTGGCGGAGGTGATAGCTTTGGTGTTTTCATTGGCGGAGGTGATAGCTTTGGTGAGTTCATTGGCGGAGGTGATAGCTTTGGTGTTTTCATTGGCGGTTGGCAGAGGTGATAGCTTTGGTAATTTCATTGGCAGAGGTGATAGCCTTGGTGTTTTCATTGGTGGAGGTGATAGCTTTGGTGTGTTCATTGGTGGAGGTGATAGCTTTGGTGTGTTCATTGGCGGAGGTGATAGCCTTGGGGTTTTCATTGGCGGAGGTGATAGCCTTGGTGTTTTCATTGGTGGAGGTGATACCCTTGGTGTTTTCATTGGCGGAGGTGATAGCCTTGGTGTTTTCATTGGCAGAGGTGATAGCCTTGGTGTTTTCATAGGCAGATGTGATAGCCTTGGTGTTTTCATTGGCCGAGGTGATAGCCTTGGTGTTTTCATTGGTGGAGGTGATAGCCTTGGTGATTTCATTGGCGTTGGTGATAGCCTTGGTGTTTTCATTGGCAGATGTGATAGCCTTGGTGTTTTCATTGGCGGATGTGATAGCCTTGGTGTTTTCATTGGTGGAGGTGATAGCCTTGGTGTTTTCATTGGTGGAGGTGATAGCCTTGGTGTTTTCATTGGTGGAGGTGATAGCTTTGGTGTTTTCATTTGCCACAGTGATAGCCTTGGTGTTGTGATTGGCCTTGGTTGATAACATTTGCTTACCATTTAATGTTGCCTATATCGAGAAACCCTTTCAGGTATACAAATAGACTGGGTTACACTTCTTAGCATTACAGTTCAGTTATTCATCTTGGTCATAAATTTTTGTTGGATAAGCGTTCGTGAAGGGCTGAATGTTTTGTTTGAATGTTCTCTTTTTGTTAAAGGTACTGAGAAATTTGTGACATTTAGCATTAGAACTTCATATTAACAGTATGTTTTTCTAAATACAGTAATGATGTAATCGCTTTAATGTATGTTCTTTCTGATTAAAATTTGACTAACATTTGTGCCAATTGTGCGAATTGAAATAATTTATTTCAGGGGTTAACCGAGGGTGTCTTTGAAGAGAATCTTGCCAGTCTGAACATTACAGAAGGTGTTGACTTCTTCCACTTCAACTGACACACACACACAGCTTAGCTGCTTTTGGTATCGTCACATTGGATAGCCAATTTAAGATGTAGTGCTTGATTATGTCTGATACGTTGAAACGTGAAAGGTTTGACTAAAAACGTGATAGAGTTGACTAAAAATGTGATAGGTTTGTCTAAAATCAAATCGCATCCTTGTCCCAGTCCTCTTGTCCATTTCAGCATTGTTTATACAACAATGCATATGACTGAACAGAAATGTATTGAATAGTAACGGGTTCTGTTACACAGTTATAAAAAGAGACATTCTCATACATTAGTAGGAATCACTCAACATCAACCAATTGATAGCCAGGACTGTTTCTAAGAATTACTTGCTCTTTTTTTCAAAGAGAGCCTCTCATGAATGTGATTGGTGAATGATTAACTCAGTGATATAATCTTCGCATGGTTGGCTACACAGCATTAAACAAGGAACTTGATCTCAATAACAAACGAATAGACATGAATCCAAGCCATGTTAGTGTTTTTTTTAAAACCTGATTGTAATAACTTTTATACTTCATGTCTAACAGGGGACAGAGATAGTTTTCATTAGATAACAATATTCTACAAGGCTCAGTTTTTAGTAAGAAAGACCAGTTTTGTTGGAAGATTCAGTTGGTTTATCAGGCAAAATCTCCCGATTATCCTTATTTAAGGACCTCGGCTTTTATAGCTTTCTCTATCTTGGCTCGGTCCATTGAACATAGAAGTTAGTGTCTTGGTTCCAGATAAAGACGAATGTTTTTCTTTTGTAGATCTAAGGGGCAAAGTGTTTTGTGTTGTCACTTCCCCTATTTTTTTGTGGGATCTGGTCATTTTGTAACCTTTGATAAATTAATTTGTCATTTAGTAACCATCCGTTAACAAAGTGATCAATGGCATGAGTATCATGTCCTGAAGAGAATAAGATACTGAATTTATATAGCACAGCAACCAAGACAACAATTAGGAGACATTCCACAAATTTGGCTAATAACAAGCTTAAAATTAGCATTACTCAATTGAGCGTGTTTGAATGACTTATGCCATTCTGCATACCGTATTATAATATGTATGAAAAGAGTTTTATTGTTGCTCTTTATGAATAACAATGAAGAAAATACTATAAACATGTAATATCAGCCTAAACAGAATCATATTATTTTATCATGAATATATGTGGTCATTAACCACACACGCGCGCGCACTAGCGCACACACAGACACACACACACGATGAAACAAGTGAATAAATATCTGAAGGATAGCTTCAGTCAACTAATTATAAATTGTATCACCGAACACAGGACAAGACAGGTCGCTGGAAGACAGGTCCCCGGTATCTGCCATCGTTTTGTAGATATGATTGTAAAGGTCCTTTCTGCTTGGGAAAAATTGGTGATTACAGTGATCTGACCCAGCAGGCGCTATTTCTTCTCCTATCTGCTGGGCTCTTCGATGCACTTCAGATACATTCACTATCCCCTCCAGACCCTTGATTGTTCCAATGAACCTTTCATCCAGTCGATTGGTGTATGCTGATAGCTACAACCCCAACAAAGTAATTCCATACAGTAAAATAGTACAGGTCTGTACAATCGACAAATATTCTTATTTAATTTATTCAAGCTTCAATTTAACAAGAGTGAAGAACATCTCTTGCTTAAGTGATGTTTGTCAATTGCTTTCCCTGGCTTCCGCTTGAAGTGTTCTGCATGTTGCTTGAACACTGTTGTCGGTTCACCTTGTGGGTACTTCATTACTTTTACTTTTGGCTCCAAATACTTGTATAATGATTCAAAGACCTCGATGTTTAGTCCTGTGCAATACCGAAACAGCTTGTCATTGTTTCTTAATTTGTTTACCTCTAGTACTTGTCCAGATGCCTTCACTTTTTTCAGTTCATTTTCACATGTCTGTAATCTTGCTTGTGAACCTTCGGTCTTGTGTGATATGAATTCTTTTACAAGCATCTAGAAGCGATACAACACCATGGATCAACCGACTAACATATTATTCCCTATTTATTATCATTAATACAGTTGAATACAAGAAACCACACAGTCTAATTTGAATTATAAATAGATACATGAGATGATACTACTTTAATCTTATTCAAGGCATACATGCCATATCCCCCAGTGGGGAGGGGAATCCCCTGGGTAAAATGACTGTTTGAAAAAGGTTTGATAAATGCCAAAAGGAAACAAGTGATCAATTAATTTGTGGTACTGGCAATGATCAATGGCAAAGGAATATTACTATTTTGGAAAGGATGGAATTAAAAATATTCATTCCAATCTCTTATTGTCTGAATGTCATCTTAGCTGATAGTATAAAGCAGATTT
Source organism: Mya arenaria (assembly GCF_026914265.1). Classification (NCBI taxonomy): domain Eukaryota; kingdom Metazoa; phylum Mollusca; class Bivalvia; order Myida; family Myidae; genus Mya; species Mya arenaria. Next base: position 41,239,545 of record NC_069123.1, on the reverse strand, counting down.
TTTTAAAAAAGACTTTGGAGAAAGTCTATTTAACTTAATTGTCTCGAAAACATATTTTTTCAATGACAGGTCTGTCAAATCGGATGAACTATGCCAAACTCTTCTTTCATGCGTGTGATTTCTTCGTTTACAGCCAGCTCCGTATTCCCACAGTGAAAGCAATCATCGTCAAACTGCATTATTGTATTATGCCACGTCTGTTACACCTAAAATAAACAACAATACCATATCCAGACTTATTGTTTAACACAGCTAAAATAACTATTCATAAACAGTTCAAATATATATTACATGTTTAATATCAAACAAATGAGAGGTCAAGAGTTTATTATGACTAGCTCTTCCATCACAGATCAAAATAATATCAAAAAAGGTTATAAGTAAATGTAATATGTGGAGTATATAGGCCGCAACATAAACCCCAAGGTAGGCTCTGCTCTTTAATGGCCCTACCAAAGCTAAGACAACCGACAGTCAACCCGATATGCACTTAACCCGCCTTATTGAAATGAAACAATGAACGCTACAGGGACAAGCCCATTCCCAAATCCATACTCCTCACAATCCCGCACATTCCACAGTGCAATCCGCAGTGCTATATCCAAATCCGCATTTCAAATCCATCCTCCAATCCCTATATCCAATCCAAATATCCCTACCAAAAATACAAAGTTGCCAAAGGAGTAGCTGGGAGTTACCAAAATATGCGGGCAAAACCCAACTCCCTAAAAAAACTTAAATTTTGAAGTAACACAGTTGTAACCCCAGCCGTTGGATCTCTCAACCGTTAAGTCGAGCCTCTGAAAGGGGAAACCCTTAGTTACTATTACAAATTATTCCCAAAAATTGAAACATAGTGCATACCAAGTTGACTGTCAGCTGCCTGAATTTTTTCGCCACAATAAATTTTAATACCAAAATTTATCCCCCAAAATGGCTTTAAGCGTTGTTTTGGACTTTGCGAGAATGTTTTTGATTGTTTCAGTTATTTCCAAGATTTTTTCATTTGGAATTCTAACCAACATATTGCATGTATCCAATTCTAACCCCAAAAAGACCATAATTTCTGCCGGACCCTCCGTTTTTTCATCAGCTAATGGTACCGACAACCATTGCAAACACTCAGTAAAGAACTGCATAGCCGCTGCGCAGCCTTGTTGACTGCGATCCCCACCAAGGAAATCATCCAGATAATGTATCAGTTTTCCATTTGACATTCTACTCTTAGCAAAATACTCCAAAAAGAAAGAAAACTTCTCAAAATGACTGCAACTTATAGAACATCCAATTGGTAAACTCTTGTCTACATAATATTTCTCGTTGAACGTAAAGCCCAGCAACTCTATATCTGTAATTTTAACAGGCAAAATTCGGAAAGCATTCTTTATATCCATTTTAAAAAGTTTGCAATTCTTACCAAGGTCTTGAATGGTAATCATGGTAATTGCCTCATCAAAACTTGTATATTGGACTGAGCATAATTGTGGTTCGATAAAGTCATTAATAGAGGAATCCTTTGGGCTAGACAAGTGATGAATCAAACGAAATTCCCCTTTAGCCTTTTTGGGAACTAAACCAATAGGCGAAATTTGCAGCCTTGGCATGGGCCGCTCATTAAACGGACCAGCAATTCTACCGGCCAATATTTCTTTGTTTATTTTTTGCTGTACAATTAAAACATTTTGCAATGCAGACTTCAAATTTTTACTATCCCGAGCCTGTCGTGGCCCAGTTTAATTAATACTAAAGCCATTCTTAAAACCATCTTTTATAATTTGGGAATGCTCATGATTGTAAGAGTCTAAAGCAATACTCAAGTTCATGAAATTTATTGGTGAAGGGGCCAACGTCAAAATATCTACATTACTGTATTGGTCTAGTGGCTGTACTGTTTGGGTTGGACCATGTTGGTCTCTGAAACCGTGCTCTGAATGAGGCATTTTGGCCAGAGGGATGAAAAGGGGGACTGGGCCCAGACTGGTTTTGCTTCTTAAAGCAGCTTGAAAGGGGGTGTGTGCCCCCGCAAAAGGAACAGACATGTGCAAAGCGGCAGCTAGCCCAACCACATTGCCCCTTATTGAAATCAAGACATGGGCACCCACTTCTTTGTGGCTGCGCCAGCTGCTGCACTTTAGTATCATCCTCGTCCCTCGCTAACGTGCACCTCCACCACAAATCATGGTTTATAACCGCCCATGATTCTTTGTGTACCTCTTGCCGAAGGCGGAACTGCTTGTCGCACGAACGCCAAGCAAACCCGCCATGCCTAATGGCTGCCTCCCGCAAATTGCACATGTATTTTATCAAATTGGGTGCCTCCCCTGTGTATGCACTAACGTACACGCCATGTAAATCAAAAATGCATCTGTCCATTTCTCAATCGAATGGACTTTACTCTTGCATTCCCTAGGCCTAGACTCAATTGAACCATCATTACCAATGCACAATTTTCCACCACTACAAAATTCTTCCAATTCAGAAGATCCCTTCAATATAAGGGAAATGTTTACGTACTGGTCCTTCCAGATTTTTTCCCTTAGCGACATGGGAACATGTCCAAAAACCTCATCACTTAAACACTTGGTTCTATTGAGGCCAGACCCAGGGAAACCACCACCACACCCCTCAGATTCAATTGCTATTGCCTCCGACTGACTGTCTTTCACCGTACTTTCTACAACTTTGGGCAAGACGACAGACGCCTCTATAATGCTCTGGAAGTCTATTGTTTGACCTTTATTACCCGTGCTTTCCAACTCAACGGGTGCCTCAACGGTCTCTACAGCTTTCCTCTTCCTGCCTTTACCTCTGCCCGGCATAATGTATGCGATTCCGCTGAATTTATAGTCAGTATTTATTTTGTTCAATGATCGGTGTGAAACCGGAAAACGAAGTTGGCATCCGAGGTGTTCCGAAATACCATAACAATAAAACGAAAGTAGACTTGATCAAAACAATAACAGCGATTATTTTTAGACGAAATAATCGTCATTGTTTTCCCTGGGAATGTTTATATAATAGTAGATGTTTTGTGTTAACATAACAAAGCAGGCAGTATCACCATATTATACATTTATTAATATTCAATGAAGAAATAGCAAAGCATATAAAAATGTTTGAATATAGCTAGTCTGCTACTGAGTTGCAGGATACAGACGTTCCTGTCATAAGTTTGGTACATTTCCACAATTGCATCTTTCTGCTCTGCTAACTTCAGTATTTGCTAGGACTAATATAATATATTATAATATAATATTTGGGCAGTTCTCTATTTAGTTCTGGAAGTCATCGTGAACATTATTAACTCAAAATGCTCAGAACACACAAGCTGTGCATTTGTAGAACCGCTTTTCGAGGGACCTTGCCATCTGGCCCTTGAACACTCAGACCCTGTCATCAGAATTGCACGAATCCATTGTTTCCAGAGTTTTTCTTCTTTGGGAAATGTGTGCAGACTAATACCATTTCCCGGCACATTGCTACATCCCCCAACACATCACCGAGATCGTCCCATTGTTTATACTAATTAATATTCCATACTTCAACTAGCATCTGTGACACTCTTTTCAATGAAAATAAACAATATTGCGAATACGAGTAACGACTCTGAAGTCATGACGGAAATGTGCGAACGAGAAATCGGATGTTTCCGATGATGGGCACTATCGGAAATGTATAATATGCGAATATGATTAGTCGGCTAATACATCATAAATATTCGCAAAAGTTCAGAATTTTCATTTCAGACCTTAAAAATAGACATATCTTTAGCCAAATCAATGGTGTTGACATAGTCACTACATAGTACCTTTCAAAAATTTTGCAGTGCATTTTTTTTATATTGAAGACTAATGTGACACAAATAACTATGAACAGTGCAGCAAATGAATAACATTAATTGTTCAACATTTTGACAAATAACTATATCAATTAAATTAAATGCTAATTAGTTGCGCTAATAAGTTTCTTTAGTGGGTTATCTGCCCCAAATCACACTATAGGTGGCGCTGTTGTTGAGAAGGCCTCAAAATGGAAGGCTTTTTGAAACAAAAATGCCACAAGGTTTAATGTTGACATTATTATTACTTTTGTATTGATGAATGACCTCCCTTTTTATACTGGATTCCATGGCATATAGCTTCTGTTGGTTTTAAACCTTTTCCCCGAACGAAGGACATTCAAGTCAGTTCTTTCTGTCACGGTACACACACGGGTAAAATAAGATATCTAAATTCTTTTTTCTCGTTCTTTTTCTTGTTCTATCCCCTAGTGCACACCTAGGGATATAACTTTTCTGGAGCACTAGCTATCTGGGCACATAGCCTTTAAAATCAATGAGCCCAGCATCAACCAACAAGCCCAACATTTTGTGTACACATTTTATTACACATTCCTACGATAAACACTATAATAACATAATGAATACTGTTACAGATAATATATTTATTAACTTCAGTTACCACATTGCTTTAAAAGGTAGAACTAACCTCTTTTTTCAGTAAAACTGAGTAGCTTTTTGAACACTAAACTAGCACTCATATCATTGTCTGACCAGCTGACATACAACAAGAACAAATCATACTGAACATTTGCCCATTCCAGCAAGACTTTGTGGACTGGCCGTTTATTCTTTTCCTAATTTTCAAAATATTTACATTTTTCTGGCCTTGCCAGCTTTGATGTGCCATCGAGAAATTTCCACATAATTTCCAAGTATTGGATTTTTCTGATGCATGATTAACTGCAGCAGTTACGTTATCTTCCCACTCCCTTTTGCATGAGGTACTTCTTGGCACCCAGGAGCATTTTATAGGGTACTGCTACGAAAAAATCGGGCTCCAGTTGGACAGGTTTCTTTAAAATTTCAGTCGCCCAGATCAGAAATATTTCGCCATTGGCAAGTGGGCCAGTGCTAAGTTATATATATCCCTGATTTCAATGTCATCCCTGTCCTTGTAACTTAGTTTGGTAAACTTACATTGTTTAAGGAAATTTTCTTCAAGAGAAGATTCAAAATAATCATGATCTTTGGAAATGGCCTGAATATTGGCTTGGTTGAATATGTCTGAAAAATCGGTGTCTTGAATATACCCTGAAAATTCATACAGATATTGTAAAAGAAGACCTGATAACCAGTAACTTTACAAAAAATTTGAGGCCGAGGGTCAAAATCTTAATGTCAGCAAATATCTGCACCACCCAAGTTTTAGTCTCTAGCCTGATGGGGGTTGGGGAGACCTGTGTGCTTCTTCGCTTTGTGGAAAGACTGCAATTTTTCGGTGCAGGGTGTTTCAACTTTAAATTCTCCATCTGTAATAAATTTACAACATGCATATATCATGTTCTTATATGCTTGCAATGTCCAAATGGGCCTTCTCTTGCTCCACATTCACACTGTACTTCATAAACATATCTATTCTCAGGCAAAGAAATGTCTACAACATAGTTCACTTTTTTCCTCATTTCCGCTTTACATGCCCCACGAAATAAAGTCCAAAGACAAAAACAGTCAGATGTAAAGTCAGATGTAAAGAAGAAACTTGTCATCATACATGTCTTTTACCTTCTCATCAAACTCCACCTGGTACTGGTCCATGTATTTGATGGCCTTCTCAATTGTTATTGGTGCCATTTTAGCATCTGAATTCACCTCTCTGTATACACTGGTCTTGGGAAGGCTTATATTAAATTCTGGTTGAAGATCATCTTTCCTATGGAAATTATGGTTCCTGTCATAGACCTCCAGTCTGTCAATGCAAAGATACGAAAAATAACTCTTGATAAAATATATTGTACAGGTCGAGCTCTTTACTACTGTGCTTTGATTGCTAATTTCCACAATTCCTGCAAGAACAAGAAACAAAGCATGTGAATGTTTACGCAATGCAAATATTGCAGACTGTCATCACCCAAAAAATAAATAACCGTATTTCAGTTGAAGCTGAAACTCTGTATGTATTACCAAAATAAACCATATCTGCTCATACTATAAAATTTAAGGTTATATATACAGGCATTTATTTAACTGTAATTTAATGTCACTTCCGAGTTCCCCATTCATCATTGGAAGATCATTTATTATCTTTTTTTCAACAACATTGTAAGAATGACCGGTGTGATATAAGCTAAACTTTCCCCTGTTTTCATTTGCAGTATGCGACACATGCTTTTCCTTTGTTTCTATGTTAATTTTGATAACATGGCAATTTTCTCTGACTGGGATATATTTCACCCCATTTACGTAAGAAATCATTGTCCTCTAAATATATATCAAGCTTTTCGATGTAACAGCCAGCTACAAATCCCTTTGCTTTCTGTTTTTTTTGTAGTGAAATGTCACAATATATAATATTATATAAGATAAGATAATTTGGCCCAAAATCGTTTGGAATATCGGAATGCGAACTGATGCGAGACAACATTGCTTCCTTCACATAGACAGAGTTGGCTCCCTTGATATCAGGGGGCATGGCTTAGTAGCCGCTGTCGTAAGGTCAATTGTGAGCAACATACCATTAATCATGTCCTCTATCAGTCTTTTAGCATCCTTGTGCTCACTCAAATCTTTGAGACTCTCTTCTGTTAAGTTTTTTCTAAGTACAAAAGACTTCCGTTGAAATCATTTTCTGAAATAATTCCTAATTTAAGGCAATTTTGGCCCCCTACAGATTTTCTACTGTACAGTGAGTGATTCAAGCCTTTATTTTAAGTCAAGATCGTGTCGTTACTATTTTCTTTTTCTTTGTTCTTATCATAAGTCATTGTAAATTCCTGCGGAAAAAATACTGTAGTGTTTAGCAGGTGATGACTTAGAATTTAGAGAGAGCTTTCTCTTCCTTTCCATTATTAACTATGAAACAAATGAACATAATGTAACCGGGGCTCTTCGGGCTTGAGGTGTGGACGGAAGTGTATGTTTTAATCTCTAGGAAAAGGAAAACTAGACTAGATATAACTCTTTTAAGTTTTTTTAATTTATTCTCTACAACCCCCCTTTTAATTTCAGTAACAACCTGTAATGACTAAACCAAAGCAAGATTTTTAACCTCTTTTTGGTCCTTTTTGGAGTGAGATTGTATCACAAGGGTTCGGGACCCTTCACTAGCTCAACTCCCAGATTGCAATCTAATAGGGTAATAAGTATACATACAAATAAAAATTGTCAAAACAGTATAATTATAATGAATATAAAATGATTCATAAGTTATAACAATAAATATATATTTTGTATGTATTATCTTATAATTTTATAAGAACATGAAAGGGACATAATAATATCATCGAACACGAAACTAATACTAAAGGACATGTAAAGCTACAGATATGTAAAGCTAGGAGCCATATGAAATGATGACAGAAATATGGAATGTAAGTTACTTTAATATAGATTAAAAACATAATTTAAGTGGACTATTACAATTACTTTAAGAATTAGTTTTTCAGTATATCTATTTTGAATACTCATTTTGTTATTTTCCATGCATTAAGAGCTAATCTTGTTTTCCCTGATGTAAAATTTTCTTTCTTGTTCTTTAAAATACATGTTTTTCCACTGACATTTATTTTTTGTAAAGTTCCTATTGTATCTTGTTCAATATCCCTTTGCATTGGAAATTGTTTGTTTTCAAAATATAAGTCCTTCAAGCGTGGAGATATTCTCAAATGAAATTATTTAATTAATCTATAACAAATACATTATACAAATTGAATATACTTTAATAAAACTGTTTGAATATCTTTAATAAGAGATTCATCCTCAAATATTTAAAATTATTTCAGTTTTTTGCCATCTGTTTGCTGACCTACCACTTAACCAAGACAGTAAACACTGGAACAAAGCTGTTCTGTTTCAAAACATTACTTATCTCTACCCCACAAATTTCCACATCTGCACATAAATTATATCAAGTAACTCAACCATAAAAGACTTGCTGATTTTATACAATCAACAAAAGCTTTGCTGTGGTGGTCAATCTAATTATTCTATTTGATAACTGTTCAACTTTTGGAAGCCAAAACATCTCCATGTGGGAGCAAGGCATAGAAAAGATGGTGGGGCCTTTGAATTAAGTTTTCAAGACACAAATTGATAAGGTCATTGTACTGGTCAATGTTGATTGGAATGGCTTCTTTTCTCAGCTGCGCAAGAGGAATTTCATTTGCATTTGGTGTATTTTCAGTGGCCCTGCAAACCTTTGTAATAAGATTCACAACCAAAAAATCTGCAGAGTCATAATCATACTTAAGCAAGTATTTACTTCATTGTTCCTTTATCAATTTGAGGTGCCTGATCCCACTGATAATTACCTTCTCTCTACCTTCAGCTAGGTCGAAATTCTTCAGGCATTCACTTACCATTCTGAAGTTTATAAAGTCAGAAAAGGACATTTCCTTGACAAAGTAATGCTTTTTTTGCCTCGCTGATTGAACTATACTTGCCCATTGAGGTGTTGTGTAGATTGTCATGTGTCGTGAGGCATTCTCGATAGCAGCACACACACTGTCATTCTTGTTAAATGTGTGTCCTTTTTCAAGATATTTATGCTCATTTGATGTTAGTTGAAATTTATTTAATGCATATCAAAGCTTTGCAATATATTGCCTGTTTTTATTTTGAGAGAAGCAGTTGTCTAAATAAAAAACGAAATGCTTGCATCCTTGCAGACTTGTGATTTTGATAAAATTATAGACACATGATGCAATTTCACAGAAATCCTTCCCAGCTTTTGTTTCAAGAGATGTTGGAGTTGTTGTCTAATTGTCGAGTATATTGAGGAGTCGATAGAGAAGTGGTGGAAAGCAAAATCAATGAAACGGTTAGCCCAAATGTCTTTACGTGTTGATTTAGGGATTTGCTAATAGGTTCTGTAAATTGAACACCGTTACCTGTTAACAAATTTGTGGAATGGACCTGAAGAAAGTGTGGCATGTCCTGGGCGTTATCGTCACTGTTGGAATCGGATGAAATGTTCATCGGGTTGTGAAGGCCCTGGTTTGGCAGGGAAGATTGTCCTGGCACGGCAAAGGTGTCCAGCAGTGATCGCTGTCGAACACCAGCGGTTTGATGATGGGGTTGTTGGAGCGGAATTTCAGAGTCGTAGTCCACTGGAGGAGAAGTAGTAGTAAATGGTAGGTCCATTGGATCATCAACAGTGTCCAATTGGGGGGTGAGTGGGAGGTTGGGTCCATTATATAGCGTCAGACCTCTGAAGAGGCTGTCAGTTGGAACAGCAGTTCTTTTCCTGGATTTCCCCTGTTTTGATTGTTTCGGATTGTCAGATGAGCCACGTCTAAGGATCACAGAAGCTTGCACAAGATCCAATGAGATCTATTTCCATGTCAGGCAAGACTTCTGATTTAGACCAGATGGCCTCCAACGTGGCCCAATTTGGCAGACTCAACTTGCTCTTCAGCCTGTCCAGATGAAAGTGTGCATCGTAGGCAATTGGCAGAGGATCCCTCATCAAATCTGCTGGCCCGTCAAAAATTGTTCTCAGATAGGTCTGCTGTTCCTGATGGAACGTCGCCAAGATTATAATCAATGCCTTATAATGAAGTACCGCCCCAATAGAATTGAGTGGGCACACTGTAAAATTGGCGGGAATCGAATGTCCTACATATCGGCAAAAAGCCTCCATATGTAACTTCAATCTGTCTGAAACAGAGACATTATCTGCAAACTCTAACACTCTCTGCATCAGGAGGCACTCAACCAACTCATCCAAAGTCCCTGGCCTCCCAAGCATCCAGGTTGTCATAAGAACCAACCCCCGCTTTCTTCTTTCAAGAACCTCCTCATCATCGGGGGGCAGGCGCTCATCAAAAATGCCTGGGACATGATCCTGGAAGGCATGAACTTTTGGATACCTTGCATTACCTCCACAGCCTTGTATGATACAGGTGCGATTTCTTATGTATCCGTAATGCAAGGCCACATCCTCCATTGCATTTCCATATGCTAAAGTTTCCTGGCTGAGTGGAACTAGATCAGTTTTACTCGCTGACTTATCACTAGAGTAAGAAACTCCCTTTGATATGGTCAGGCGTCCACTCCCTCCGGCCTCTTCAGAGTAAAAAACTCTCCTCGTCTCTGGGTTGTTAGAGCAGTTATCTCTACCCCACAAATTTCCACATCTGCACATAAATTATATCAAGTAACTCAACCATAAAAGACTTGCTGATTTTATACAATCAACAAAAGCTTTGCTATGTTTAAATTTAATCTAAAGTCCATAATGTAACACCTAATATTTTTACTTCTTCTTCACATGTGATGATACTTTCCTCTCTCAGAATGGTTAGATTGCATTCTTTAGGTTTTGGAACTATAGCTATTTCCTGAAAATTATCTGGATAATTGCCTGCATTTTGTTATCCAAGAACCAGTTTATTATTTTTCCATTGTATCTTTTGTAATTTGGTCCGATTTGGCTAAAAATAAAAGAGAGACTGTCCTGTTCTAAACTTCATTTAAATCGAAATCAGAATATGACAGAGTAAATAATTTTCTTTAAAATCAGTAGTAATTTCACCTAGTTTAACACTATGATTGCTCATTGCTTAAATAGCATTTGATAAAGTAAAGTGCATTTTCTCTTACGCCATAGTACTTTAATTTGAGAATCCGCAAACCATGAGGAAGGCAGACTCAGACATACCTTTGATAATTTGAAGATATTTTCCTTGTTGTTTATGGTAAACACAAAGTACAGGGTTTTCTTTTGTGTATTTTCTGTTGCTGAAGTGAACCGAACAAAGCTGATCGTTTTTCAAATTTGACACAAAGTTTGTACTGACTGCTTTCAGACATTTAATCCAGAGTTTTGACATGTTCCTTTATGCGTTCTTATCCCAATTCAGAAGCTATATGCTCATTAATGTAAGTTTTCGTACTTCCATCATCTAGGAGGGCATTTATTTTTATTTCTCTTCCATGTGCTGGCACAATCACAGGTATGGTTCTTAAAGCAATAAAACTATTGTCCCTACAAGGAGTAGCAAATGTCCTTGTTTCACTGTTCATATTTTGACTTGGCTGAAAGGTATTTGCATCAACATTCAAGGTTTTATTATCATGAAGCATCCTATTGTGGGTCTTTGTGCAACCATCAATATCACACCTTCTTGTACTTTAACATTTGGACCCACGATGGTTATCTCGAAGACATCTGAAACACAGACCTAATTCCTTGGCCTTTTCCCACCTTTGTTTCACTGACATGCCTTTGAATGCTTGACAATCCCAAATATATAAATGATATGAACATAAGTACATGATGTGAAATAATTATGTTGTGCGTAATTATTTCAGATACACACATTTAATATATATCAATATTTTTCCAACAAGCCCTATACATCACACACTATCCATGGGTCCATAATCAGTACAGGGTTAAAAATCAGACAACAATTCATTTCTTTCTGAGTCTTTTGAATGCAGGTAACTTTCTACAGTCTGGGCAGTACCACTTTCCTCTTGGGGAATTTTCCAACTTAAGACAAGTAAAGTGGAACCAAACAATTGAACAATCGTTATTGTCACATGCTATCATTTTACCAGATTCAACCTGGTCGCAATAACAATATCTTTCCTCGCAGTCTGATAGTAAGACAGGTTTCATTTGGGTATCAGAACACTGAACATTTTCTATTGCTTTTAATACCGGTTGCTTGACATTATCAGTAGTATTCAATACCGGCTGTTTGGCTGGCACTGGCAAGCTTGTGAATACTTTACCAACTAATTCTGGCAAAACCGCACACTCAAAGAAACCTTTTGACTTGCTGCATATGTCTTCCCAAACAATTGGATTGAATTTCACTTCTTTAATAAATAAATCACATAATGTCCAAACAACAAAGAAGCACATTTCCTGTTTACATACACCTAATTGAGTTTGTATCTGGTAATAGTACTTGTGATTTTCACTTAAATGGAGTTGATCATTTTTTAAAACTAAGAAATCACATGTGTTCTCATCAATTTTATCATTTCTAGCATTAAAGGGGCATTTAATTTCAATACATGCATTGCCACAACAGTCACAGGCAGTTATACCATCAGGTGAAGCACCAATGCAGGGTAGATCTTCTGAAATAATAAATCCACTTTCTCTCACTAGCAGGTTTTCATGCTTTGGGCTGGTATACTCCACAAACTGCTTTAGAGCCACTCTTTCATTCACTGTTCCCCACTTCATGGCTTCAGTCTGGAAACACTGGGTCTCTGGATAGCATATTTTCTTTACAAGAGATTTCGATGGCTTGTCAGGGTCTGTAAAAACCACACTTCGCATGTTTGATGCTGTGATTCTACCAGCTCGGAACTGGTTCCATAGCTTTGATTTTGACTGCAGCCGAGTTTCAACCTCAACATTTTCGGATTGTTCTTTGCTGCATGAAACCCTTATGTTTTTACATTTAGATTGTACTGTGCACAATGGCTCACCAATCATATCCGGATCTTTCAGTTCACTAAGTATTAAAGGAAAGTCTCGTTTCTCACATGTTGGAACATAATCTGCAGCATACGGCTCTATGACTGATAGTACGGCTGGTTTAGATTTTAACACTGACAGTTTTTGACAGAATGACATGAAATCTGCCTCTGATGCTCTAGGTGTTTTAACTTTTCTTACTGAAGGGGTGTTTGTAACTGGGATTTCTCCATTATTCATGCACTGCAAATTATCATCAAAATGTTTTTTGGCAGTTTTTGCTGAGGTAAAGTTTATGTTGCTTACAGTTTTATACCTTATGGTCTTCACTGATGCTGGTATAATCTTCCAATATGCTGCGGACTGGGTACACGTTTGCGAATCTCTTATTTGCACAGCTGCAGATATTGAAAACAGAAGAGCTGCTATGTGGGTGCATGCTTCTCCAAGACCAGCCATACAATTACAGTGGGCCCCCTCCACAACACCATCTGGTTTCACTATGACCCAGGGTCTAAGTGGCTTCTCTCTAAGTCGTTGTGAATGTAATACCTGAAAAGAAATCCATGATAATATTATATTAATAAGTAATGACAGGTGCCCAGCTAGCTCGGTAGAGCAAGGAACAGGTTATACCGGGGATCATGGGTTCGAGCCCACATGAGATAAACTCTCTTCTCTAATTTTACTGGTTATAGCAGTCAGAGGCGGCTGGGTGAGAATATGATCCTACCGAGAAATAAAGCTGGTAGGAGTGAAGTGACTATCGATACTGACTCAAGACAGGCGGCCCGCAAGCTCAGTGGGTAGACAGATCAATGTTGTAACACATTGGTAATACCGTGGGTCATGGGTTTGCATCCCATGTCGGGTGCACTGTTTCCTGGACCCCTAGTTTACTACATTGCCAACTTACCTATTATTACACATAAAAATGTGAGTGAAATAAAACAATTTATTCAAAATTTTACACTGTTTTACAGACATTATTATAGTTAATGCTGAGTTATATACCTTTGCAGTGACTATGACATGGTTGTTTGTCTTGTAACTTGATCTCTCTTGCACCCATCCACTGCAGAGTTGGTTTACAGCATCAAGTGATTTCCAAGCTTTCAAATCTTCTTTCGTGTATGGACTAGGGGTAAAGAGTAAATAGTGAACGATGTCTATATGCGTAACTGAGGGTAGGCACGCCACATCTTTTGACCAAACCAAATCAGTTGCGTAAGGGTCTACCCCACCCACTATGGTTATCTTCTGCTCGTAGCGCTTTTTGGCAACACTATCCAGGCTATCTTTATACTCCGTAGCAAATGAAAGTTTCTTAGACATGTTGTGTCAATAAAATCTGCATCTGTATTGATTTACCGATATATTTGAAGAAAATCGTGCGATAAATTGCTGAAGAAAGTTGAAATTACGCGAGAGCCTCCAAGATGGCGGATCAACCGGTGTTATGGTAAATTGTTACCGCTCGTGCAATTCCTCTATTGCATGTTGATAATTACATACTTTGCACATTTGTTTTCTAGCAGGATATCTATTTCCTTTACGAAGAAACTTTTCTTTATACTCCCTGGGTGTATCTAGACCTAGTCCATACTTTGTCTCCTTAGCTATTGTTTTGAACTCTGATTCCATCAATATCCATACATTCAGTACTTCTATCATTTCAGACCTCTTTCCTTCATCAACCCATCTTTCAAATGTAGCAATCATGTTTTCTGGTAATTTTTTAAAAAGTTGCTGGTACAGATAATTACTCTCCAAATCTTCTGTTTTATAACCATCTTTTAGATTTATCACTGCTATATCTAACAAGTCTGCAAATTGTTTAATGCTTTTTGAATTTTCCTGTTTGATAATAGGAAATCTGTCAATTTTCTCTAGAAATCGATTGCACCCATGTTCTGATTGTAATCGTTCTTCTGGCAACAATTCCATCTCCATGGGCATAATAAGCATTGCTTAGAAAGGCTACAAGTTTTGTGTCTTGCCAGACAGTACAGGTAAGTCCCTCTGCTACATCCGAACATGTGTGCATTTGTCCCCTTGGCATATTCTTGGTGAGATCCTGAATTTTCAAGACCTCTGGAAAGCCCTTCCTATGCTTTCGAATTGTGCCAACTGTGTATGAAGATCTCTTCTGAAGATCATTGGCTAATTCCAGCCCAGTGAAAAAGTTATCTAAGTATAAAACATGATTGGGCTCTCCTAAATTTGGTGCCACAAGGTCAAACACAATTCTGTACGACAGTCCCTTTTCACCACCAGCTGTCGCACCTGTATATAGCTGGGAATGAAAAAGGTAGGCACAATCAGAACAGCCTAAGCACCATATTTTAGTCCCCCTTTTGACAGGCTTAGCAGGCATGTATTGTTTGAAAGGTTCCTGCCTTTTCCTTTGACCATATGTTCATCAATGCAAACATTTTGACCGATGTAGTAGTGACTGCGAATAGTTGTTCGAAGAGTTTCCAGAAAGTGTCTCAGTTTGAACAGTTTATCGTGACTGTGACCTGTCCAGCTGGTATAGCATCTTCATTGTTTACCAGGTGAATATTACTCCAAAGCTGCCAGAATCTCCTCTGATTGAACACAGCTTGAATAGCGGGCACACCAAGAACATAGTCCTTACTGAAGTAATCATTGAACTGCGGCAGCCGATGAATCCCCGTCCAATAGAGCACACCAAGGTATGCACGAATTTCATCAAAAGTTGTGTCACCATCCCACACTTTCCTATTCTTCTGTTAGTTTCTAAACAAATGCTGCCGACTAACTCATCAGGGCACAATTGCCTCCAGAAATCAACAGGATTAGAGTCAATACCTAACGGCACCGATGGTCAATGTATCCCCTGAAACTCTGGGTGGTCCACTAAAGTCTGCTGGTCTAATACACCCCATCTTTGAACACTATTTTGTCCCTGGGGTTGTGGTGGGTGGGGTAAATTTCCCACATTCACAACACCTTGACCTCGACCTCTAGGACCACACATCCTACCACGCCCCCTACCACCCCTGGTGCCATGATCAGACCAAAGGTTTGGAACTTGATTTGGTATAGACCCATCCGAATCACTATCCGAAGATAAAAGCATGAAGTTTGTTAAAAATTCCTATTGACGGCAAACCAGTATAAAAACTAGTATCAGAATCAGTGGTTATTATGTTTTCACAGTACACTTTGTGTTTCAAGTAGTTGACTGTTTTTTTTGAGCGAATCCACTTCTGCTTGCAGTTTAGCAATTTTTCATTTTCTGATCACTTACAAGATTACACAGTCCAAGAAAGAGGGCAAGGATTGTGAAAATCCAAGGCACAGTCAGCTTGGGTTTCAGCATTGATTCAACTTCTGGATCGCTGGCATAAATAGGTACTGCGAAAAAAATATCCTGCTGAGGGGGAGTAGATTCCACTTTCGCGTGAGCTTTTTTAGTAGGTTTGTGCTTTGTCGCCTCCAAGAGGGTCATTCTTTTCACTCGTTTCTCAGCTCCCTCATACCCAATATGTAATGTTGGAAGTTGGTTCTGCAGAGTGGGCTCTCCACCAATGAAGTGTCTTGAACATATTCTACTATTTTTCTCTGCGCTCTGGATTCTTCATTTTGGTTGGAAATGTTTTTCTTTTAAATTCATAGTCCACACTAATATAATCTTTGAGTAGACAACTCACTTAAATAAGGTAGGCTCATTATTACAGTCTACAATATAATGTAAGTACAATAATAGACAGTGTGTTTGGGAAGTTTCCATTTTTGTATTTATCAAATAAGAAAATTAATACATATGTTTTCCTTTTTTTAATATAAAACCACAAAGAAATAATTGAACATTTCTTTATTTTGACTTCCTCATGACTTGCGGAGATAATGCCATTTTCGTCGGATATTTCACCAATTGTTCATACATATTCACAACTTACCTAAATGGTGGTTCAGATGAGCATAGTTTGTCCTTATGTTAACAACCACGCACATCGCACAACTGCGATTTCCACTTCTTTAGCCAGTAAGACCCATTGGACTTCACAGTGCCATTTTGCTCGTTTTGTTGATTATTTTACTCGCAATTCAGGCAAGATAACTCTAACCAAACTTCCGATACTATGCATGCGCAGTGCGAAACTGTCAATCGGTGTATTGCTAAAATTTCCAGCATCTAAATCACCATCTTCCCCCGAAAAACTAGAGTCATCGCTTTCATCATCATCTGGCAATAACATAATAATTCACCGAGCCTCTTCCGCAGTATACCAAACCCTCTTAGTCATTGTTACACCTCGTACGAACCTTAAAATTGTGTTTTTCTTATGTTATATTGACAAAAAATGTTTACCAGTTTAACCGGTGTCCAGAATATTTTATACCTTGTGAAAACTACCATAAAAAACGATACCCTATTGTACTATAAAAGTGCGCCTGAAAGCGTGCTCTCGCAAATGAAAGGGTTAAACTATCGTGTAAATACCTGAACTCAAAATTTTCTGCCAAATGGTATAGTTCTGTGATGAAACTGTCCACGCTTTACCAGACATTTGTGTTCTTTGGTTGAATTTGGCTCTCTCGAATGAAATGCTGATTTAGTTTTTCCACTAGAGGGTCAAATTTCTTGCTGTTTTCATTCAAAAGATTAAAGGATGACACAACTTCTTCTGCTTCTGGCCCCATTTAATATATTCAAATGTTAACTTTCACTCTTTCACGATCTTTTTCTCCTAAACCAGATGCAAGCCTAAATCTCTTAAATTGTTTTAACCCCTTTTCTTGCTTTTGTAAGTCAAATTTATCCAGATGCTTGTTTTGTGTGTATTTTGTCATAGATATAATGCATGATGCTAGTTTTATTTATTATTTTGTAATATAATAATACTCTGTTAAAAATGGATGCCATTACAAAAAAAAAATGTTCACTATTATTGAGACAGGCACTGACTGACCTCAATGTTTAAAAAAATAGAGTTCATCAAGTTCTAAACATTCAGACATCAATAAAGCTAAAATTTCATGAAAGATTTAATTACTATAAAGTTCTACAAAGCAATCACAAGGTCCCCTTGCTTGTAGTCATCCATCAGTGTGTAGGTATAGATGGCTGCATCCCCCACATACTTGAAGTTATACCAACTATGATAGCCTGGAACCTGTAATGAGATAATGATGAAAAGAAACCATTTAATCATGACTTCAATAATAAAATGTAATTACTTTTATCAATGTTGAATGTTCCAGATCAATCAATCAATCAATCACTTATTTTTGGAAGTTTAGTCACTGTATTATTAAAACACAGTCAGATAGAAATTAATAACATTCTTTGATAATGAAAGTTTACAGTCACATTTGTTCAGTATAATAATTACTTTTTATAATTAGAAATAGATGTTAAGAATCCAATTAGTAAGATATAGGATATTAGTAAAAAACGAAAATATTTAGTATATATACAATAAAATGATCAAATCAGTAAATAAATAAATAAATAAAATAGTAAAAGCATTACATTAGAAAAGAAGCTACACATGTAATAGAGACTGTCATGTCTCACTATTAATCTAGCACACACTTGAGAAATTATTTTCCCATCAAACCAGACCTGTTCCTCATTGACTAGCTGGCAATGGCGGATCTTTTGTCCAACTATGAGAGGGACAGTATTGTCTGTCACTTGATGCTGTCGTTCATTCCTGAATGCATCTCTGACCAGTGCCTTCACATTTTTTATCATTTCCTCAAGAGGTAACTAAACTGCCTTTCTGTTCACTGTCCTCAAAAAGCATATATGGTTTTGTCCACAAGTTTGTTTAAGCACATTAAAAATGTAATTATCAACATAATCATTCAAAATATAAACATAGCAATGATAAATGTTTATATTTACACAGTAAGGACAGTTAAAAGTAAGGGGAAACATATGTGCAACAATGTGCCTTTCGGCTTACAGGCTATGTGAACTATTGGAATATTTACCAACAAGAAAAAAAAATGACAAAAATAAACACTTTTTAAGTTTAACAGTCAAGACAATAAACTTACCTGAGGTTCAAATCAGTCTTGGCTTGGGTCAAATAGGTCTTGGCTTGGGTCAAACAGGTCTTGGCTTGGGTCAAGTTCTTCAGGAGGCTGGGTTGAACAGTCACTGTTTGAATTAATGTATCTCACCTAATATCGTGAAGTTTTAAAGATATTATTGAGCAAAAGAAATCAGTCAGTTGAATTGTGCACGTCTGCTCTCCTGCCTTCCAACTCAGTAACACCGACCCTTTTACCTAAACACCGGTGCACTCAACAGTGCCCGCTCGGGAACCGTCACGCTTATCATCCCGGTGGAGCACTCAACAGTTCCTGCTGAGGAACAACCACTACACTCCCCACCCCCATTTTAAAAAAGAAGTGTTACCTTGTATTCCATAGCAGACGATACCAGAATGCTCCATGACTCACTGCTGTGCCATCATGATAGTCGCTGTACCACCATGATCCTCTCGCCTCCCCTCACCCAGCTTGAGTAGAGGCAACGCCACCCCCTACTGTGAGGGCGCATACAGCCGCTTGCCATTGGAGCAAGCTAGCTGTAGTATTTCCTGCCACGACTCCGACCTGTACCGCGCCACGGCATTGGCCATGGTTCTCAGGTGTAGTGGACTCCCTAACTTAGCCCCCTTCGCTTTGAAGAATGGAGAGTCGGTCTCTAGCAGCAGCCTACTCGGATCCAAGGCTCGTAGTGCCTCCTTAGTTGTCTCTGAGCAACTAGCAATCAAACTTGTGTAGCCAAAGCACACATTGGGGAACTCCGTCACCAACAAATCCACGGTTTCCCGATCACCCGTTAAACAATGAAGATGTATACGTTGGCTGGGCTTCACCCTTCCCTTTAGCATATACAGCAGCTGCCACAGGTTGTCCTCCTGTTCCCTCGCCCTTGCATGCAACACCATAACTTGATTCCCCCTCAATTTACATAATGTCCTGTCAAGAACTCGATGTTGCATATTCCATTTTTTCGGCGGCAGAGTATAGTCCAACCCCACTTCTCGGAGTGCGCATACCCTGGCAGAGCCAAACACCTTTCAGAATTATTCCAATCATCCTCCGACATATCAAAGGTTGATTTAGGGTGAATCCCTAAGGCAGTCCAGATGCCCCTGTTCATAAAGGGTACTTGGATACGACTTCGGGTCACAGAACACAGCCACGCCCCCCTCCAGCTTAATGGCAAAGTCACTATCACTGGGCTGACACTCTAGCACGGTAGTAATGTCCATCACAGGAAGACGCGCCCTACTGGCCATACTGGCCAAATGAAAGTGACTGTCCCACCCAAGGGGTTTCTCCAACTCCATCACTCCCCTGAATTCCTCTCTAAGGGACGCAGTTCTCTCACAACCCAGGAGATCACACAGCACTAGCTGTGCTCTCCAATGAACCAAATCCGCCGGAGATGTAAGCGAAAACACATCACAAGTATCCGGAGCAGATATCCCTAAGATCTTTCATACCCCGTCAACGCACTGGCGTTGATGCTAACTGAACATGAAGG
This sequence comes from Mya arenaria, assembly GCF_026914265.1. Taxonomy (NCBI): domain Eukaryota; kingdom Metazoa; phylum Mollusca; class Bivalvia; order Myida; family Myidae; genus Mya; species Mya arenaria. Next base: position 41,219,562 of record NC_069123.1, on the reverse strand, counting down.
ATGGACATGGTCCCATGGACATGTTCACCATTCGCATGGTTCTTTCCAAGTCACTGGACCCAATCAACATCCGGGCCATCACATTCAGCGCAGTTACTTGAATCGCCGATACCTCTTCATTCATGTGCTGATTTTCATTAAAGATACCCGGCACATGGTTCTGAAATGCATGAGCCTGAGACAACTGGACATCACAGTTCGATACAACACACAGTCCTTGCCGGTTTTTCTTCGCAGAACGTTGGTCCCTTGAAGGAGAACGGCTCTCATATTGTCTCTTTCCGTAACGAAAAGAAGGCACAGGCCTTCTTTCCACAGTACTCCTTGACTGCCCCCGTCCTCTACCTCTCACATTCCGAACTGGAGATCTAGGAGTCTGGGATCCCGATCCTCTACCGCCACGCCTTACAGGTGACCTTTGGAGTGTGGGAACCCGACCCTTTCCTCCCCCCTCCTCGGAGAAGACCTCAGAGCTGGTGGTTTGGCGTGGAGGCCTCCGCGTTTGTCTTAGAGGCCTTTTGTGGCAAGCGTCCCGGAGACACTGACAGATGCGCCATTACCAATTCCATGTCCTGATGCAAGGGACTCCGAAGGAGCTTATCCTCATCCAATGCCTCTTTCACCCTCTCCATCATGTAGGCCACCCGCACTATGTCAGGATTATCAAATATCCGAACATCTCTCGCCGGCATGACAATCTCGTCTTTTTCAGCCATGTCTGGAAATAGAAAATGGTACATATTGAGATTTTACTGCTTACACCAGTACTTATCAATAGTAGGGGCGTCCGATGCCGTTTCACCTACACATGACCCATGAAACCATTTGTCACAGGCGTTGCATTGAATCATAAAGCGACCTTGCCACGGCTGCCTACAAATGCAATAAAGGGTATTATCCACCACCCTGTTACCTGACCCCTTCTGTGGGTTTTTCAGCAACTCTTAAGATCCACCCAGGCAACTGTCTGTCCCTGTAAGGTTTGATACGATCATGGTTGACCACCAACAGAGATCTGCGAAGTTGTACTCTGAAAAGAGAAAAAGAAAGTATCTCCACAACCACCCCTGGCCCCTTCCAGCGCGGCGAAAGCATCCGCCACTTGCCTTTGATCACTGCACTGTCCAAGACAAACACCACATCACCTTAAGCGTATGGTCTCTGGAGCACACGCACGTCATAGTCTTGTTTCATGCGCTTGAGAGATGTGTCTAAGTTTTTCCTTGCCACCTCATATGCTGCCTCAATATTCTTTACTAGAGTAGCAACATAAGTATCTGCTGAAACCAGAGTACCCATTGATTGCGGGAACATGAGATATGCAGGGGTATTTACCTCACGGCCTAACATGAGTTTATTTGCAGTGAATCCTGTACTACGATTCACAGCACTCCTAAGAGCCCCTGCAATTTGAGGTAAATGTAGGTCCCACTGATCTTGTGAATCTCGTATATAGTATCTCACTGCATCCATTAGCGTACGATTGTACCTTTCGACCTGCCCGTTTGCCGCTGGGCGATAGGGGGTTGTTCTAGCTTTATGAATTTCTAGTCACAAATGGCTGTGAGCAGTTTGACTCAAAATTGTCTGAAAAGACCTGAAATGGGTACCCAAATCTAGAGAAAAACTGGTCAACAGCTGCCTTAGCTGTTACCTCCGCTGTTTGGTTTGGTAATGGTACACATTCGACCCATTTATTAAATTGGTTGACCATCATCAACACATGCTGGTTACCCCTAGCAATGACAGGTAAGGGACCCAAAAAAACTAAATGCACTCTTTCCATCGGCGCTCCAGCCTGATACCCTTTTAAAGGAGTAACACCATATCTTTTTTTCCTTGTCCTTTTTCTTATGCTGATTGCACGGTGGACAGGTAGCAATATAGTTAGCGATGTCATCGCCCATACGATACCAGTAAAACTTCTCTTTCAGGCGCGCTTTTGTGGGGGCTACTCCCTGGTGGCCTGAAGATGGTATGTCATGGTTCAGCATCATAACTTCCTCCCGTAATGATCGTGTGATCACTAGGTATTTATCCTCATCCTTCTTGGATATATAGACCTATAAAGAACATTTTCAATTAGTAGAAACTGCTCTTTATTGAGCCAATATGCCTTAGCACATGAACTTGTTAGAAATGGATCCCGCTCACTAGGACTTATTGTGTCCTTTAACCAATTTAACAAAATAGCAAGATCAGAGTCCTCGAACTGGGACTTTTGCAAGTCTTCTATATCAAAACCCCAACAAGTATGAATGCCATTGGGCACCTGTATACCATAAACTTTTACATTGGATTCATTTTTTGACCTACTTATCTCAATGTATACCTCCACATCCCCTGTTTCTCCTTCTGTTGGTATGCAACTATATGCAATTGTATCCTCCTTCGGCCCTATATTGCTGCCGCTGATACTGTAAAGTCACTATTAACCCTAAGTAAACCTTCTTCGTCTCCCGCCTTGCCACTGTTACCCAAAACTAGGCACTTACTAAACTGTACCTGTGTACTTTCTGACTCAGTGTGCGCACTATCACCCTGTGACTGCGGGGTCATCCCCGGTGGTGCACTACCATTCAGGCTGCAGCTCCCCCTTGACAGTCGCTCACGGGCTCCAGGTGCTTGAAGGCACTACCTTCTCTCAGCCCTTTGCGCTGCCAAAGAAACCGCATAATCCACATCCTGTGAAAAAATACCCCATTGGCTATCAGCTCTCACACAATACTTACAGCCACCACAAGGGAGGTTAGTCACCCGTACCCCTACTTGGTATAAAGGGCATACGCCCGGATGAGGTCTACACGAAAGCGCGTCCGCATTTAACATGTTTCTTACCCGCACGATCCTCCAGTACCATGTTGTACTGGGACAACTCCTCCATCCATCTAGCAAGTTGACCTTGTGGTTCTTTGAAATTGAGTAACCAAGTTAGACTCGGGTGGTCGAATCTGACCTTAAAAGGCTTACTGAGCAAATAGTGCTTAAATTGCCTTGTAAATCTTATGACAGCAAGCAGCTCTTTCCAAGTTGTGCAATAACAGCGTTGCTCCTTAGTCAGAGCATAACTACCATAAGCTACTACTCTTTCCACACCATCCTGTAGCATAAACAAACAATTTTCATTTTTTTTCCAAAATTGCAAATGTTATATATCATTTTAAAGGGAATTTCAAGACAAAAACAAAAATGTAATCCATTTTAATATGACACAATCACAGAAAAAGTTATAAGTTTTCAAAGACGATCACCTTCGGATTTCAATATATCGTTTCCTTAGACTACATGTAATATTCAAAGGAAAATTGATTTATATCATTTTAATTATGTCAGCTTGCAGGTTACAGCTCCCAGCTATTATACAATGATCTCCAGTGTCCCTTCCTTGTAGTCATTCAGCAGTTTATAGGTGTACGAGCGATCCTCGTCATACACTATGTTGAAATACTTGGGATAACCAGGCACCTGCAAAAATAAATAAATAATATATACAATGTAAACCACTATATATTGCTTAAATCAAACTTATATTTAAGGCATTCACAATTTAAATAAGTTTCCAGTTATAGAATTAATAAATAAGGCCACAACAAATTGATCATTTGTTCGTCGGATTTGCCGCACCTAAAATTCGAAAAACGAAAAAAAAAAAAAAAGTTTTTTTACTTAAAATTTAAACCTGCAACGTCGACTTCGCCCTTTTTTGAAGGTATTTCCATGCTTTCATTCCCCGCGAGCAAACTTTGCTCGTGTCAGGACAAAATCAGGTCCGGGTAACCGCATAACAGCCGATATTTGTTGACAGTCTTTTTTGTGGGGAAAATTTTGCAGGAAGCACCGTTGTTATTTATTTCCGGTATTAATTTGCACCTTGCAGGATATTTTCAGTTTTCGTAAATGTAAAATACACATTTTTAATTGAAAATCAGTGTCATAGTCAATGGATTATAGTCTTCAGTAAACAACAACAGTTTCACAGCGTCGAAGGCAATAATTAATTATGTGTGTTTTAAGTAATTCATTGTTTTGTACTCAAAATTTAGTGTTAAATAATAACTAAATCAGATTTTGAGTGCAAAACTTATATTAAAATACACGACACTCGACTTACAACAAATGAACATGTTTCCGTAAGTTATTTTTTAAATTCTAAAATGCATTTCTCAGTTTTTAATTCTCAATGTTAAAGTCACTACAATCTTATCATTTGCTTCAAGAGGTTCAAATATAGACCTGACCCAATTTTTAGAAATGCTCAAATGATGAATTACTCTTACTAGTAGCGATGAAAGTGGTTTTTGGTAAAAATCAAATTTAGTGATATATTTGTGTATATATTGATTTGTATAGTCCTAACATGAAGAAATCTTTTTATTTTTTTCAAATTCATGAAAAAATAAAAAAAATAGAGGGATTTGAAGTTTTTATTTTTTACACTTCAGTCTGCCAAGTTTGAGCGTTTTTGCCTTATATTGTGATGCACCTTTTTTGTTACTTTTTTGAAAAAAAAACTTCTATCCAGAGTTATTTGAATGTTTATTACAGTCAAATATACATCTAAACAATGATTTTCAGGTCCCCCTGTTAATAGTCCTCTAACAACTTGTAGGTATAGATGGCTGGGTCCCCGACATACTTCACATTGTACCACACCGGATACCCTGGTACCTGAAACATATTAAATGTTTTTTTATAATTGTGACAAGATACTATTATTCTGAAAACATTTACCAATCATATTCCAATAATAATGTAAATAAGGTTTAATAGAGTTAAGTGTGAAACAACAAAATACATATGTATTTTAAATTTGAGTTTGAAACTAATTTATGGTATAAAATACTTAGATGATAATATTGAACTTTTTTCACCAATAGTTTTAAAAGGTTCTAAAATAGGTTAGTGTGCTGGTAAAAAAATTAAAACACATATTCAGAAAGTAACTAAATACTATAACTATATGCATTATAGATATACTAGCTATGATGAGCTGGTTAATATGGGTGAATATGGGTACTAAGGGGTGCAAAGAAATAAATTGTTAGAAATCATGTTCAAGTGGTTAATTAATATAAACCAGTATTATTCCAGGTGCAATATTTTTATACAAAGACTAACTTGGGAAATTATCTTGCCACTGAACCAAACACGCTCCTCATCGACCAGTTGGCAATGGCTAATGTTCTGCCCAACAAGGAGAGGTACAGAGTCACCAGTTTCTTGATTCTGATGACAGCTGTTGAACGCGTCCTTAACCAGTTTCTTTACATTTTGTATCAACTCTTGTACACCCAACTTAACATTTTTCCCATTTACAGTTCTGGAAAAAGCATACACTTCACTGCAGTCAGCTTTTTGTAACAAAATATGCTTTCTGAATCGGAGCTGTGCACAAAGTGCAGCTTTTTTATCTTTATCTGTACTTAATCGTTCAGTTGCACTTTATACATCTTCCTCAGACTGCCATAGTCCCCACAGCAGGATTTCATCAGTTATTATGCCCCCCTTCGAAGAAGAGGGGTATATTGCTTTGCACAGGCATGTCGGTATGTCGGTCCGTCTGTCCGTCCGTCCGTCGGTAGACCAAAGCTTGTCCTAGTGATAACTCAACAATTCCTGGACGTATGGTCATCAAACTTCACATGAAGGTTGGGCCTGACCAGTAGATAACCCCTATTGATTTGGGGGGTCATCGGGTCAAAGGTCAAGGTCACAGTGACCTTTAATGGTAAAATAATTTTAAAGCTTGTCGGAGTGATAACTCAACAATGCCTGCACCCATGGCCCTCAAACTTGACATGGAGGTTGGGTCTGACCAGTAGATGACCCCTATTGTTTTGGGGGGTCATCAGGCCAAAGGTCAAGGTCACAGTGACCTTTAATGGCAAAATAATTTTAAAGTTTGTCCGAGTTATAACTCAACAATGCCTGCACCCATGGCCGTCAAACTTGACTTGGAGGTTGGGCCTGACCAGTAGCTGACCCCTATTGTTATTGGGGCTCATCGGGTCAAAGGTCAAGTTCATAGTGACCTTGAATGGTAAAAAGTTGTCCGAGTGATAACTCAACCATGCTGGCACCCATGGCCCTCAAACTTGACTTGGAGGTTGGGCCTGACCAGTAGCTGACCCCTATTGTTTTTGGGGCTCATCGGGTCAAAGGTCAAGGTCACAGTGACCTTGAATGGTAAAAAGTTGTCCGAGTGATAACTCAACAATGCTGGCACCCATGGCCCTCATAATTGAGTTGGAGGTTGGTCCTGACCAGTAGATGACCCCTATTGTTTTGGCGGGTCATCGGCCAAAGGTCAAGGTCACAGTGACCTTGAATGGTAAAAGGTTGTCCGAGATATAATTCGACAATGCCTGCACCCATGGCCCTCATAATTGAATTGGAGGTTGGGCCTTACCAGTAGAAGACCCCTATTGTTTTTGGGGGTCATCTGGCCAAAGGTCAAGGTCACAGTCACCTTGAATGGTTAAAGGTTTTCCGTGTGATAACTTGACAATGCCTGCACCCATGGCCCTCAAACTTGACATGGAATTGGGCCTGACCAGTACATGACCCCTTTTGTTTTTGGGGGTCATCTGGCCAAAGGTCAAGGTCACAGTCACCTTGAATGGTAAAAGGTTGTCCGAGTGATAACTCGACAATGCCTGCACCCATGGCCCTCAAACTTGACTTGGAGAATTGGCCTGACCAGGAGATGACACCTATGGTTTTTGGGGGTCATCTGGCCAAAGGTCAAGGTCACAGTGACCTGGAATGGTAAAAGGTTGTCCGAGTGATAACTCGACAATGCCTGCACCCATGGCCCTCAAACTTGACTTGGAGGTTGAGCCTGGCCAGAAGATGGTCCCTATTGATTTTAGGGGTCATTGGGCTAAAGGTCAAGGTCACAGTGACCTGGAATGGTAAAAGGTTGTCCGAGTGATAACTCGACAATGCCTGCACCCATGGCCCTCAAACTTGACTTGGAGGTTGGGCCTGGCCAGAAGATGGTCCCTATTGATTTTAGGGGTCATTGGGCCAAAGGTCAAGGTCACAGTGACCTTGAATGATAAAAGGTTGTCCGAGTGATAACTCAACAATGCCTGCACCCATGGCCGTCAAACTTGACATGGAGGTTGGGCCTGACCAGTAGATGGCCCCTATTGATTTTAGGGGTCAAAGGTCAAGGTCACAGTGACCTTGAAAGCGAACTCGACAATTCCTGCACCTATGGTCATAAACTTTTTATATTTTTTTTTATTTTTCGCCTTGCGCTCGCCTCTGAATTGCCTGAAATTTATAAAAAAAAGTTGTTGTTGTTTTTTTTCGCTCGCTCGCTCCTACTTTTTTTGGGCAAAATCCGTAGAACAAATGATCAATTTGTTGTGGCCTAAGTAACATTGTGAAGATTAAATAATTTACTTTTTTTATTTTATATCAAAAATGTTGTTTTTTTATTTTATATCAGAAACGTTTATCAGAAGCAATACTAGAGTGTTAAATTAGAAGCAAAGAGGTTTTCATTCAAGAGCATCCAGTTTGACTTAAAGAATACATGTTAGTATGTTAGTAACAGAAATAAGTGTCCGACCACAATGGTACAATGGTTACAAGTTTGATAGTACAATGAAAACTACAAGGTACAAGGACAAGCACATGCACACTATAAAATGGCCTATGCAAAAACCAAAGGCTAATTGAACATTGCACAAGGGATTCAGTGACACCAGAGCCAATGGCAATCTTATATCTCTTTCATATATAGTCTAAAAATATATTTATTATTGTATTATGCCATGTCTGTTACTCCTAAAATAAACAACAATACCATATCCAGACTTGTTGTTTAAAACAGCTAAAATAACTATTCCTAAACAGTTCAAATATTTATTACATGTTTAATATCAAACAAATGAGAGGTCAAGAGTTTATTATGACTAGCTCTTCCATCACAGATCAAAATAATATCAAAAAAGGTTATAAGTAAATGTAATATGTGGAGTATATAGGCCGCAACATAAACCCCAAGGTAGGCTCTGCTCTTTAATGGCCCTACCAAAGCTAAGACAACCGACAGTAAACCTGATATGCACTTAACCCGCCTTATTGAAATGAAACAATGAACGCTACAGGGACAAGCCCATTCCCAAATCCATACTCCTCACAATCCCGCACATTCCACAGTGCAATCCGCAGTGCTATATCCAAATCCGCATTTCAAATCCATCCTCCAATCCCTATATCCAATCCAAATATCCCTACCAAAAATACAAAGTTGCCAAAGGAGTAGCTGGGAGTTATCTAAATATCCGGGCAAAACTCAACTCCTCAAAAAACTTAAATTTTGAAGTAACACAGTTGTAACCCCAGCCGTTGGATCTCTCAACCGTTAAGTCGAGCCTCTGAAAGGGGAAACCCCTAGTTACTATTACAAGTTATTCCCAAAAATTGAAACATAGTGCATACCAAGTTGACTGTCCGCTGCCTTAATTTTTCCGCCTCAATAAATTTTAACACCAAAATTTATCCCCAAAAATTTATCCGAATCTCAGACATGTAGTCGTGCGTTTATTATTTACTGTGAAAAAACCCGTATTACAGCATCCCTAAGGTTATCAAGCATCATCTCAAGACCAACTTGACTGAGATGTATACCACCCGGCCTAAAGAAACCTGGGGTGGTGTTATCAATCTCCACTCCCACCTGGTGACCTTTTAAAGAGGACGCTACAAGCCGACCATGCCTAATGAGTCGGCGCCTTTTGCAGTCCTCAGGGCTCCCTGATGCCCAAACAAGCATAGGCAGAATATCCACCAAGATGAGCTGGCAATCAGGAAACGCAGCCCGCATGTACCGGAACCCCGATTTAATTTTATTCATGATCCTACACACTGTCAATAATTCAATGTCATTTCCCCCTAAATGGATGAAAATAACCTTTGGTGGCTCCGAAAAAAGGACCTTCAATTGCATCTTGTGTGTGAACTGCTGCCAATGCATCCCCCTAACACCCATCCAGTCCAGTTGATGTCGAAGCCCCAAATTTTCCCGTCCATTCTCCTGAGCGTAATGACCCGCCCAATGAATAAGGGAGTCACCAACCAACCAAACGTCTGAAGTTATATAAATAATATAATTCTACATTGAAATATTCTTTAATTTTAACCATTCATGTTTTAATACTACCAAAATTTAACCATTTAATTAACTTTATTGCCTTATGTAGCTCTTATATGCGTCAGAGCGCCACCTGCCTAACATTTTAATTTTGTCCCCTGATAAGCCCATGCCAAATAGTTGTGTCGCTCGACCAATGCGGAAACTATGGGATTTGATCGTCTTACACCCTGGAAGTATCCTACCAATTGATTTTGCCAATACTGCTGAAAACTGCCCCAGAGTTGTGGGTGCCCCATTTGCATGACAAAAGAATGGACCCTGAAAATTTGGTCTAATGGCAAGATAATCCTGAACTGCTTGGACAGGACATAATTCCGCATATGTCTCCCTTGGAATTTTAAGCGTTATCGGTGCACCGCATTGGCTTGTTTTAGATATCCTCAAAATAATAACGAGATGCTTATTCTCATGACCCATTGATACATCTCGCCATGATATAGATCTATTCCCAGCCAAATTTGAGGACGCAACTATTTCGCTAACCCTAAATAAGCCAAAATATGCTAACAAAAACGCAGCCCTAAACATTTTAACTTCAAATTCTTCGTAACATACTGATGGCAGTATCGCAGAGACATTCATGAGAATTTTGATCGAAATAGGTAAATGAGTATCTTTTTTCTTTCAAAGTCTAACAACCCTCCAGTAATTTTTTTATCATAAAAACTGCCTTTAAGTCTGATCCCCCGGCTAACTTGTGAAAATGATTGACCCCAGCTACGTATGTGTGAATTGTGCTGGGAGCCAACCCCTTTTCAAAACAATAAGCAACAAATAGCACGACATGTTGGGAATTCACTGGCCAAGCTGCGGACAACTGAAACTCCAATAGAAATTGGTTAAAGGCATTTGTTGCTGTTTTGTAAGCGGCTTCAGTATTTGGGGATATGCTGGCTGCAAGTAGTTTTACTAATCCCTGCTGAAGATCTCCCACAGAAAGTCTGGTACTAACTGAGGCTGTGGATCTGCTTGAGGGGCCAAACTTCTGAATTTCTCGACCTGCAAACGAGACAATGCGTCACATAAAATGTTCTTACTACCAGGCACATGACAAGACTTTATAGCCATATTGTGCTTAAGGCACATCACAGTCATCTGCCTAATAATAATCATAACTCTATCAGATTTTGATGTCATACTATTAATAATATTGACCACTGCCATATTGTCACAATGGAACATAATCTTCTTTCCTTTTAAAGACAAACCCCAAATATGCAATGCAACCCATATCGGAAATAGCTCAAGAGTGGTAATGTCCAGTGTGATTCCTTCATCATGCCACCACTTTGGCCATTCTGCAAAAGCCCACTGACCATTGAAATAGACACCAAAACCTTTCCCCCCTGCACTATCGCTATACAATTGCTCATCCACATTGGATGACCAAAATCGGTCATGAAACAATGAGACGCCATTGAAATTAGAGAAGAACTCTAACCACATTTCTAGATCTAGCCTTATGCCCTTGTTCACTCGCAAATGATGATGGGGTTTCGTAAGCCCACAAATTGAATTAATAAGTCGCCTGCAAAAGGGGCGGCCTACTATGATTGCCCTGCAGCAAAAATTCAAAGAACCAATTAGCGATTGCATGGCTTTAAGCGTTGTTTTGGACTTTGCGAGAAATGTTTTTGATTGTTTCAGTTATTTCCAAGATTTTTTCATTTGGAATTCTAACCAACATATTGCATGTATGTATCCAATTCTAACCCCAAAAAGACCATAATTTCTGCCGGACCCTCCATTTTTTCATCAGCTAATGGTACCGACAACCATTGCAAACACTCAGTAAAGAACTGCATAGCCGCTGCGCAGCCTTGTTGACTGCGATCCCCACCAAGGAAATCATCCAGATAATGTATCAGTTTTCCATTTGACATTCTACTCTTAGCAAAATACTCCAAAAAGAAAGAAAACTTCTCAAAATGACTGCAACTTATAGAACATCCCATTGGTAAACTCTTGTCTACATAATATTTCTCGTTGAACGTAAAGCCCAGCAACTCTATATCTGTAATTTTAACAGGCAAAATTCGGAAAGCATTCTTTATATCCATTTTAAAAAGTTTGCAATTCTTACCAAGGTCTTGAATCATGTGAATTGCCTCATCAAAACTTGTATATTGGACTGAGCATAATTGTGGATCGATAAAGTCATTAATAGAGGAATCCTTTGGGCTAGACAAGTGATGAATCAAACGAAATTCCCCTTCAGCCTTTTTGGGAACTAAACCAATAGGCGAAATTTGCAGCCTTGGCATGGGCCGCTCATTAAACGGACCAGCAATTCTACCTGCCAATATTTCTTTGTTTATTTTTTGCTGTTCAATTAAAACATTTTGCAATGCAGACTTCAAATTTTTACTATTCCGAGCCTGTCGTGGCCCAGTATAATTAATACTAAAGCCATTCTTAAAACCATCTTTTAAAATTTGGGAATGCTCATGATTGTAAGAGTCTAAAGCGATACTCAAGTTTGTGAAATTTATTGGGGAAGGGGCCAACATCAAAATATCTACATTACTGGGTTGGTCTAGTGGCTGTACTGTTTGGCTTGGACCATGTTGGTCTCTGAAACCGTGCTCTGAATGAGGCATTTTGGCCAGAGGGACAAAAAGGGGGACTGGGCCCAGGACTGGGCCCAGACTGGTTTTGCTTCTTAAAGCAGCTTGAAAGGGGGTGCGTGCCCCCGCAAAAGGAACAGACATGTGCAAATCGGCAGCTAGCCTAACCACATTGCCCCTTATTGAAATCAAGACATGGGCGCCAAGTTCTTTGTGGCTACGCCAGCGGCTGCACTTTAGTATCATCCTCGTCCCTCGCTAACGTGCACCTCCACCACTAATCATGGTTTATAACCGCCCATGATGCTTTGTGTACCTCTTGCCGAAGGCGGAACTGCTGGTCGTACGAACGCCAAGCAAACCCGCCATGCCTAATGGCTGCCTCCCGCAAATTGCACATGTATTTTATCAAATTGGGTGCCTCCCTTGTGTACGCACTAACGTACATCGCCATGTAAATCAAAAATGCATCTGTCCATTTCTCAATCGAATGGACTTTACCCTTGCATTCCCTAGGCCTAGACTCAATTGAACCATCATTACCAATGCACAATTTTCCACCACTACAAAATTCTTCCAATTCAGAAGATCCCTTCAATAAAAGGGAAATGTTTACGTACTGGTCCTTCCAGATTTTTTCCCTTAGCGACATGGGAACATGTCCAAAAACCTCATCACTTAAACACCTGGTTCTATTGAGGCCAGACCCAGGGAAACCACCACCAAACCCCTCAGATTCAATTGCTATTGCCTCCGACTGACCGTCTTTCACCGTACTTTCTACAACTTTGGGCAAGACGCCAGACGCCTCTATAATGCTCTGGAAGTCTATTGTTTGACCTTTATTACCCGTGCTTTCCAACTCAACGGGTGCCTCAACGGTCTCTACAGCTTTCCTCTTCCTGCCTTTACCTCTGCCCGGCATAATGTATGCGATTCCGCTGAATTTATAGTCAGTATTTATTTTGTTCAATATGATGATCGGTGTGAAACCGGAAAAGGAAGTTGGCATCCGAGGTGTTCCGAAATACCATAACAATAAAACGAAAGTAGACTTGATCAAAACAATAACAGCGATTATTTTTAGACGAAATAATCGTCATTATTAATTATAATTGTATGACCATGTATTTTCACTTTTCAAGTGTTCGGTATTTATGCCCTCCATAACATAAATTTAAGGGTGATTTACTGTCTATAAAATGAACGATTTTCGACATAAAATTGATGAGATCGTGAATCTGTACTTTCTCAGATGCTGTCACATTAACCAAAGATGTTTCATACACAATTTTAACTTACTACAACAAAAACTCTCCAAGATATTGTGAAAAACCTCAAAAAGTGTTCGGATTTGTGACCTAAGCCAGTATACATATGAGGCTCTAAGCCATGTTTCACTCTGGGGAAGACAACTTCTGGAACCATAATATTTTCATAGAATGTAACAAGCTTTCTTTTACAATCTTCCCAGAATATGGAGTCAAATGTTACTTCATGAATAAGAATATCGTCCTTTGTACAGATGACAAAGTCTGAGTGTAATATTCTTGACTGGGGTTCAGAACTATGTCATCATTCTCATTGTGCTTGAGACACTTCAGTTTCTTTGCAGCCTCGGCCAATGTCATTCCTCAAGTTGATGAAGGGTTCTTTATTTCTACGATTTTGTTTTCTGCAATATAAACCCTGTCCACAGAGGCCCCCAGATAAGGGTACTCCCTGTCCACCATGAGGCCCTTCTTAACTACCTTGGCACCAGTTTCCTTAGAATACCGCTTTGCAGCCAAGTCCTCTTGCTGCAAACCAAATGCCATGGCACTTGTTTGTTTGATCTACAAGGCTTCTACAGTGGCTTTTGGGCTGTTTTTTGCTTTACGTCTGAATATTCTATGGAAATTTGAGGCAGTCAATCGATAACGCCTGGCATCCTTCCACTTCTTACTGTCAGACTGACCTATTGTTTGTTGCTCAAGCTGATATCTTTCTTCATCACTAACACAAAGCTTATTTTTGAAGATAGAACATGCATTGTAAATTTCATCCAATGATGGAGGACAGCATTTTATCAATGGAATGTTTTCACTATTGTCAAGGGAAACTTCTGACCTCTGATTGACTGTATTTGTTGCATCTGCATACCGAAGGAAGTTGCATGTGCTATTATGTCTCTTCAAGATTTCAGTCAGTCAGTCTTTTTCCTGTCCACATCAACAACTCTGTCGTCTGGGTTCCTTGGGTCGTATCAAGAGCAGATATATGCCATATTTGTCGAGAAAATACGTAAAATTGTAGATAAAGTCATCACACTTATTTATAAACATTGCCTCCTAAGGCACAATTTGTTCAATAACCTTTTTATCATTAAAGTTATGATACTTAACTAAGATGTCGATCGAAGAATGTTTTTTGCCACACACTGGACGCATACATTTTTCAAAATTTAAAGAAAAAGTCCGCTTACCAGGCAAAAGTTGGTACCAGCATCAGTACTTTTCATTCCAAATCTGCTATTTTGTTTGCCATGAAACATCTTTTTTTGCTCAAAGTTTGCATGAAACGAAATTACGTCTTTCCCCTTGAATACTGTCATTTTGTATTACATCTTTGTATTTGAATTAATTATGATTAATTTAAAAAAAAAAAATGAAAGTAAGGTTTAGACATTGACTGGGCATTGTTCGTAGTTGTCACACTGCTGTCAAGAAAGTTGATTCTGGCCCTTTTTTTTATCTGTTTTTCAAAGAAATAAAGTAGAGGTATAGCCATGGTGTTGTGGCTGTAAAATTCAACCCTTAAACCATTCCACCTGGTACACATGCTACCTGAGACAATAAACATGCATTATAAGATGCAAAACACTGACTCAGTATTATAGTTATTTCCCTTGTTTGACCGAGAAAACAAGAACAGATGATCATTGGGGATCACTACACAGCACTCTTGTTAGATATTGATATGCTGCTTTTATAGAACATTTGTTCTCACATGAACGTGGCAAGTCCCATCACTCTCTGGTCTCTGTAGAGTAATGCAATATTTATTGCTTATTTCTTGATGTATTATGTAATTATTCTATATACTATGTTGCTTTTGTATAAAGATGCTTTATTCACCATTGATTTTGGCTATTGTTTATGTAAAATTATTTAATCTTTTTTTAACTACATGTTGTATTAGTTTGTGTTTATTGTTGGTACAATTTGCTAAATAGGTGTTATGAAACTGGAGAAATTGTTTAATAGAAATAATAAAAGATTTCTTAAATCTGAGTAAAATGGCAGATGTTATTATGACACAGAATTGTTGAACAGGTTTTGTTGTAATATATATTTGTTATACATGATGTTTATTGTTATTCTACCAGTTTTACCTGTTATTTTTTATAAGATTTAATTGTAAGTAAATGTATTTATTGTCTTTAACATGTACTTTGATGGTTGTTCAGAATTAGCATTCCTTATAACTTTTACGTGACTTGCCTATTGTATTAAAAAAATAATGATGGTATAACCCTGTTTAATATCTCTGATACAGATTATGTACTTGATATTAATTCTATATTTAAGATATGTTGTCATCTTTTATATATTATTTCTATGATTAATTGAGCCTTTACATTTACAATATCCTTATTACTTACCTCATTATGTTTATGTTGTACACGAATTTGAGAGCACAAACATGTTGACTTGACTTGAATAAATAACCTTGTTATAAACCATGTTTGCTTCATTTTGTATCCCATCCATGCTGACGTTTTTATAATCAAATGATTTACTCAAGAAAAATTGTTGGGTCGGCAGATAGGTAAAATATAGACATCCGCCCTCAGAATGTTTGGGGTCATATAGACTATAAATGGTTGCTCAATGTCAGATAGCTTACATAGTTTGGTCAAATTTTGTCAACTTAAGTTTTATCAATTCAAAACCATTATAACGTCATGACAGGGTCCATAATGCTGGTTATCAAAATGGCATCTGAGAATCTTATGTCCATAAACATGACAGCAACAACATTCAGTGAGGAATTAGATAGAACTATTTAAGCTAGATACATGTACATGTAGCATAAAAAGTCTATATGGTCAAATTTGAGACCAGTTTCAGTGGAGGTCTTCTTGTGTTGAAAATTGTAAAAACTCATTGTGAAAAGATCTTTATTCTAAAATCAACATGAGTAAACGAAAAGTTTGTTTTATAGGCTAAATGGTAAAGTGATGAACAAAACAATTCATTGCTGGGATAAGTGTCAAGTGTTGGTCCATTGGTCAGTAGATCAAACCTTGTCCAATTGATAACAAGAGAACACTTGGGACTAAGGTCCTCAAACTTGGTAGGGAGATTAGTTTTGACCAGTAGATAACCCATATTGATCTTTAGGTCAGTAGGTCTAAGGTTACAGATGTGGTGGTCTTGAATAAGAGAAGACGTATTGCTGTGCACATGCCAGGTAGATTAAACTTTGTTGAATTGATTATTAACATATGTTTGGTCCTACAGTCCTTAAACTTACCAGCAGATGACCCCTTTTGTTTCTGAGGTATGTAGATCAGGGTGGCAGTGATCTTGGACTCAATTTTTTGTTTGTTCAAGTGATAACTATAGTATGCTTTGTCATATGGTCCTCAATCTTGGTCATGACCAGCAGATAACTCTTATTGATATTGAAGTAAATAGGTCCAACGGTCCCGAAATTTGATAGACAGGTTGGTCATGACAAGTAGTTGAAACCTATTGACTTTGATGTCAGTAGGTCAAAGGTCACAATTGTGGTGACTTTGAACACAAAAAACTGATTGATAACTAGAGCATGCTTGGTCTTGCGGTTCTCAAATTTGATAGGTAGTTTGTCCATGACCAAAAGGTGACCCATATTTATTTGAAGTCGATGGTCGTGGTCATGGTGACCTTAAACATAAAAAACTAGTTTGATTTATAGTAAGAGTATGCTTGGACCTTTTTTCCTAAAACTTGACAGGGAGGTTATTGATTTTGATGTCACTAGGTAAAAAGTCATAGTGGTGACCTTGAACACATAAAGCTTGTCTGATTGATAACAAAAGTATGCTTCATATTACAGTCCTCAAACTTGGTAGGGATATTAGTCATGACCAGCAGATGACCACATTCAGTCTTGAAGTTAAAGGTCACAGTCTTTCTGACCTTGAACACAAACAACTTTTCTGATTGATAATTAGAGTATGCTTGGTCCTAAGGTCATCAAACTATGTTAGTAATGACCAGCAGACGACTCCAATTGATTTTGAGTTAAGTCGACTCCTATTGATTTTGAGGTTAGATATGGTGACCTTGAACACAATAAGCTTTTCTGATTGATAACTGGAGTATGCTAAGGCCTTCATTCCTGAAAGGTAGGAGGGAGGTTGGTCATGATTTTGATGTCAGCAGGTCAAATTTCAGGGCTACAGTGACCTTGAACAAACAAAAAACTCAATGTGAAGAGCAAGCTTGATCTACACTTATTTACCTTCAACAGTGGATGACAATTGTAAAATTTAGGGCTGCTAGCCACATTATCATATATGTCAAATGGTGTCATGTTGAGCCTGTTGAAAGTGCCTTTGATACAGACATGATGTTCTTCCCTGCTATTGCAAAACAGAATAACATGGAGTTGAACCGCAGATTATAATTATTCCATTATTTTATGACAAATTAGCATTTGGTAGCATTCGACTATGTGTAATATCTAAAACAGTGGTGCACTTCATTTAAACTTATGACCTCTAAGTGCAACATTGACTTTTGAGGTACAAACATTGGTTTTGTGCACAACATGCAGCCTCATCATGGTGAGCCTTCATGGTAAGTTTTTTGACAATGCCATTAGGCACGGTCAAGGTTCAGCACGGTTGCAAACAAGCACATACACAGAACCTGCAACACCCCGCCCCACCATAGGGAACAGTCATGGCAAGGTTTTTTGCAAATCCTATCCTTCATGGTAAAGATTCACAAAACCTGCGACATGCTGCCCTTCATGGCAAGGTTAAGCCAAGATCAGTCAATCCAACAGTACTCCTTTTGACATTAAACCTCTGAGGCCAATGTCAGAAGAGCCTATACAAAGGCGTGGCGTTCATGTGTTGTTCGAAAATTATTGCTTGTGAGGGTAAAAGTATTCCATTTAATTGTTTCTCAATCAAACTTATACAGTAGTTAGTTTTCAACGAGAGCTCAGTTCGTTTCAAAAACCAGCCAGATCCATCCATCTATGACTGGATTAGGGCCTTTGAAATAGTGTAATCCTTTTAAACGTATACTCATAGGGAGACAGAACTTGTACAGAGATTTTTGTATTATGATAATGTAACTCTTCCTTTGCATACATAACCAGGTCAATTTTCGGTTGACGAATTGCTTTCTTTTGAAGGTGGGTTCAGTATATTAACTATTAATAGTATGTACATGTTTTGGATCCAAAAATTACCAATATCAACGAGCAGAGCACAGGCTGTCGTGGGCCTCTTGTTTGAAAATCATTTAATGCATGGTCTAGATAACAGCCTGGTCAAGACAGACACATTTGCACTTATGGAACAGCCATTGTGACAGCTATATAGGTACCCTAGTTTTAACC
Organism: Mya arenaria; assembly: GCF_026914265.1. Taxonomy (NCBI): domain Eukaryota; kingdom Metazoa; phylum Mollusca; class Bivalvia; order Myida; family Myidae; genus Mya; species Mya arenaria. Next base: position 41,201,217 of record NC_069123.1, on the reverse strand, counting down.
AAACATGACCAATATCTATATAAAATTAACTTGTAAGACATGAAGAATATCAAACCAAATAAATGAATGCACATTGGTATGTACGGATCAGACAGCCTTATTTAAAACAAAAACAACATATGAGGAACATTTTGTTTATTTTTGAACAAACACAATTATATTCTAATTAAGACAAATGCATGTAGTTCCATGTGTAAGTCTATATCAGTTTACTTATCTACAAAACAAGTTACTTTTTCAAAATTTGTGAACAAAATAAATGGGATTAATTGAATTTAACTTTACATGTACATTAATATTTTCAAAACATCTTGTATCAGGACATGATTATTATAAAGTTTGCCTTAAATGCAGCCACTTTTATTACTAGTTAATATTGTTTAATAAAGATTCCTCAAATTTTTCACTCATAAAACTATTTACAACTTAAACATTTGTATTTTTTTGCATCTAGGCTTCGAACTCCATAAGCAAAAAAAGAGAATCCTCTACACAGAAGATAACAATACTTACTTACATGACAACAATAGTATAATTTGCATATGTTTTATCGTTTCCATTATCAAAACAGCCCTGGAAACCACTGAATGGCATGAATAAGAATGCAAGCATACAGTGACCCATTTGTATCCCAATGATTTTCATTTTCTTGTAGTGTTTAACAATAATTCAGCAAGTAAACAGATTACATGTTTTTGTGAAGACCAGTCCTAATTGGAAGCAAAAATGTTGCCATTTTCTAATGGTCCAACCAGATGATAGAATCGACCTTGATTGGAAAATGTTCTCACCATCTTTAAACAGTGGCCATAAATGGCATATTTGATGGTTAGCCATTAACGAAGAAGAACCAGTTATCCAAGTCACAGAAGTGTCGTCAACTGGCATGACATTGTTTTTTGTTCAATATCTGCCTGTGTTTTTTAAGAGGTGCTAAATTTCAAAAACTATGGTTAATGCCAAACAAAATAAAATAAAGTATGGCCTTAGAGACCTTCTCCTCCACATGTCTTACATATGTACATTTACATATTAAAAAAAAATCTACCATTTCATGAAATACATAATTACAGTATCAAGCAACATACATATGTATTATCATTTAACATGTAAGTTGTACATCAAATGCTTTAAAGGGACTAGAAACTAGATGATCCAAAAAATGGGAAATACACTATGTTTTCAAAAGTCTAGAATCATCAATGCAAGCTAGAAGGAGGCCAATAATACATCATTGTACATGACTAAACGAATATACGCAACAATCATGCTGCTGTCTCATCCGAGTTTCCTTGTATTTAAAAATAGCACAGAATGGTTTCACAGTTTAAAGAATATCTGTTTTTGAGTACACATAAATATACTGAAGGTATTTTTTAACTTTCTGGGATTGATGTGGTAGACAACCACAGTAAATTTCAAATAAGAAAAATGCACAAAAACTGCGAAAGATGCATATGTTGTAAGCGATAGGATACATCAGTAGGTAAGATTCATTGTGTTGTACACAACAATGTCAAGTTTATGAAAATTTTCTTTTCTTCTTGCAATCGAATCTTCTGGTGTCTAGTCCCTTTAAAAGTAACATATACAAAATGATGTACAGCATTTTTCATAAATATATTGCCACAACGTCAGTTAGATCAAATAACAAATACAAGAGCCTCATGAAACAGACCACTAAAAAGTATGTGTATAGAAATATACATGCAGACATGCAGTTACAGACATGCACAAGTAATTTATTGTGTGATCTTAATGAAACTTAATTATTTAAGTAAAATACCTAAGCAAAACATTGAATTATAATCAAAACATGTACATAATTTACTGTCTTCAAACATATGGGCTGTCTTTATGTATTACTTCATAATTATTCTTTCATTCATTTAACATCAAAATTTGTTAAATCAATAACATTTTGTTGCCACAAATCACTAAGCTATAACTCGAGCAAAAAAGAAAAGAAAAACCCATAACCAAATGATAAAATCAAAATATTTACAAGCCAGATAATACTAAATGTTTATTTACTTAAACAGCGTCAAAATAATCATCAACATATATCCACATATGCACTTAAGAATGCATTAACAACATATTTCTCAATTTCATCAATAGAATATCTTCAAATGAAAGCACTCAACACACATTAAAATGTACAGACAAGGTTTCATCTTAAGGCACAAAAATCAAGCCTTATCTTTCCTAAGTAAAAGCTATATATGGGGCTTTCCAAATATATGTGATAACTCATGTAAGCACACAAAAAATGATATATTATCACAAGACAGCTTGATGTTCTATTCCTGGAGAAACCAGTACTGACGAGCATTTGAAGCACAATTTTCTTAATATTCTCAGGGAATATGTCATCTTAAATCTCAAATTCAAGTAAGTTACTTGCAATGTTTTCATGAAGTTTATCTGATTAAAGTTGGTAATAAATACAAGTTTAATTGCAAATATAAGTCATTTTCAAACCACAGTCTTCTTTGACCAAGTACAGGCAATAACAATGTTTTTAGATAATCACAAAACAAAGGAAATATGTAATTTTAGCCTCAAAACATATTTACAACATGATATTGTAAACAATCATGTAACTAGCACTACTAATTCCAGCACATCTCTAAATATAAATCCACACAACAACCGTAACCAGGCAACAAGTTTCATCACTTGTGTTTGCCGGGTTTAAGGCAAAGTCAATTTCAAAGAATAAGATAATAATATATACATATACAATACACTGGCACTGTGAGTCCAAAAGTGTCAGTATTTACATTCAGTAATGGAATTTATTGATAAGTCAATGTGTACAAAAGATGTATTCTACATTACAATTTTCCAAACACAACATTGTTTTAGAATTCCTGCTCAAATGTTGTTGTTTTCTATCAACACAGTGTTTTTTTGTATGATTTTCATCCTATCTTCATAATTTGTTATTGCAATCAAAAGAACTTAATATACTTCCTTATGATCGCATGCAGATAAGGTGAGGCTGATTGTCCGTTGAATCATCATTGTATATATTTATCTTTTCATACAGCCAAGAAGCCCCCACTATACCTCTCAAGACAAGCAAAGAACAACTGGAGTTGAATCAACAAACCCTGTGTTCATTTGTCTTGCAACAATTTCATGCATTTACAAAAGTCCCTTTTCAATCTTTTTCTTTTTTTTTCAAAAAAAGTAAAGAAAAAAGTGAAGAGACAAAGCATTAAAATACGAAATAATATCAACAGCCTCAAATTTCACTTTATCAGTCTTATTCAACAAGCTGACCAAATTTGGCTGCAATTCTAGACCTACGTTTGTTAATGGAACTATTTCCTGATTCATCACTAAGTGGACTTGTGCTCAGCCTCTGTTTCGAAGGTCTTGATTTTGTTGGCGAAACTTCAGGACTCTCCGTGGTGAAGCTTGAATCAGATTTAATCGAGCTTGTCTCGATTGGCTGGTCCTGACGAAAGACAACTTCATAACACATACAGTCATCAGCAAAACAGTTACCAAACTTATGATCCAAATCATGTTTAGTTGTTTTTCCTGGAATTATTCTTTCGGAGTCGGCTTTGGTAGTAGGATTGTTGTTGTATTGTTTAGAGTCTTTTACCAAGGCACTGTAATCAACATTTATTACTTCGGAACTGAAATCAGGAAATCCATCAGTTAGAGTGTCACTGTTGTCAATACTGGCATGAGGAGTGGCAGCTTCAAACTCCCGACTGTTTCCATCCATGCTATAGTCCATAGCTACTTCTCTAGATTTTGGAAGGGCGAGAGAAGCCAGCACTTTGCGTACATCCTCCGGGCTCTTTGATGGGAGTTCCAGTGATGACGTTTTGCTTTTGAACTGTTTGGAATACCAGTATGAGCCAGGCTGCAATGGATGAGCCCCTAGTGGCGGAGAAAGGACAGACTTTTCTGTGTCTTCGTCATCAGAAAGTTTTTCCTTCTTTATTTTTACGGCTGCTTTGATTTTGTCACCATCATCTTTTTCAATGAGACACAAAGGAGATTCTGGTCGCTTGAGTACTTTTACTGCATTCATTCTGTTGCTACCTGTTGACTGACCATCTGGAATATGGTCTGTAAGACTACTTGTTTCTCTTAAGTAAGCAAGCGTAGCGGACAGACTCTGAATCGCACACCTGTGATCTTGCCCTCTTTCAACACTTGTTTCTGTTTCATCATCTGACAACTCTGCAGATTCTGTTCTGCTGTCAACCTTTTTCAAGTTATCAGTTTTTGTCTGACTTTCTTTACTCCTTGGTTCATTTTCTCCTTGCCCTTCCATATTTTCTTTGGATTTATTTTCAATGAGTTTAATGGCTGCCATCTGGTCAACAATCCCTGCATTTTTGATGCTGGCACTAACCTCTTGCAGCTGACTTGGACTGGCTGACCACCACCCCTGCTTCAAGATTTCCAGGGTTGATTGGGGGGTTGGGGAAGGACCTAGGGGCTCGTCTGGGGGCGGGGTCTGAGGCAAGAACTGTGCAGCAAGTTGTAATAGCTGGGATGTGGGTGTTTGACAGAGCGGAGTTTTCTGATGCCCTCGGTCCTCCTCACTTATAGAAGCAAAGATACTGTCAGCATATTCTGAAACACAAAAATATATAGATTCAAGACACATAACACTATCACAAGAACTTTGTTACATTGCAACTTTTATCAAATTAAAAGGATATGTACATGAAAGAATGAATATCAAGCCCTGGACTGCCACAGATAGTTAAATAATGTTTTTTTGTTATCTCTTACAAATATATTTTGAATGGAAATGAATATTTTAAAATACAAATTTAACATAATTACCTGGATTTATATCAAATTTAATCAGGTCAATGTGTGAGCCCATGCTGTCAGGTTTGAGTGCAGGGGAGGGCACTCCGAAAGGCACATGTTCATCAAGGAGATCCTGGGGGCGAGACTTCAATTCTGTGGGTGTGTCATCATCTGTGAGGGCAGAGCCAGAGTCATTGGAAGGCGTATCTGAGTCTGGCCGACTGCTGTAGGATTCGTCTATTATTGGCAGAGTGCCTGAAATGTAACAAAGTTTTACAAGTATGTTTAAATAAGTACAAAACAACTGATTACAGATGGATGGTTCATGTTGATTTTTTTCAGAAGAAACTACAATGAAATTAGACCTTTCTTTTTTTAATTGATAACAATTGACATCTTAAATCATATTCTATGAATGTAAAAGAAATGGTTTTAAAGATTACATTCTTAACATATTATAATAAAGAGAATAATAAATATTTTCAACCACACAATACTACTCACCCTGCAGGTCCCCAGAGAGGTGTACCATCCTTCGGTTCCCCTTTCCCTTGATGGTGACCACATGAGGAATAGCCATGAGCAGGGCAACAGTGGTCTGGAACCCGTACAAAGCTGGTTTCAGCTCCACACAGTAGCGCTTATAAAACAGCCGCTCCAGGTGGGACAGGGTGATTTTCCCATGTATTTGTAGCAGGGTTCTGAGATCCCGGGCTAGGGTTTGGAGTGGGGTCAGGCTAATTACTCCAGACTCATCATCACCACTTATCTGCAGGAGGAAGGAAAGTGACATTATTTCAAAAATACCAAATCAGTTCATGATTTAGCAGACTTCTGTCCAGACATTAATTTTGTTCATCTGTACAACATGACATACAAATTTAGGATATCATATTGTCTGAGTCCTGGTACAGTATTTATAAACTTTTTAAGTCATTTGTTAGCTTCCCTATAGTTTTTGTAGTCAAGTTAAAAGAAAAGTTTAATTGTTTTCAAAATAAAAGAATGTGTTTTTGATAAGTCTGTTGAAGAGAAAGTATTTCAGATATTATCAACTTATCATAAAATAAGAGAGATACATAAGTTAGGAAAATGAATTAAGTTAGGAAATGCCTTATAAGGTTTATGAATACCACCCCTGCCCGTACAACAAAATAATATTTGTTAACGAAATTATATTTCATGTATTCATGTCCAATGTCATACCTGAACATAGTCCAGCAACTCCTCCTTTATCTTGGTGATGTTGGGCTCTGCCCCAAAAGTGGTCTTGTATCTGCTGCACAGCTCCATTAAAGGGAGGGAACCACCACTCTGATCCATCAGGAGTTGTAGAACCTGGCGGGCAAGTGGTGGGGCACTTGTGCGATCAGACAGTACTAGGTACTCACGACCATCATAAACCTCCAGCTGAAAATATATATATACGCAATTTAGCATTTTCTAATCTGTACATGTTCTGTGTACAAATGTATGTTTCAAATGGTATTTCAGTTCTGACCATGGTTCAAAATTTTGCACACAGATATACACAAAGACGCCATTGCTATGACAATAAATTGATGTTTATTTCTTGAAAACTGCTTTCATGATGGATTACAATTTTCAAGGATTAAAACTTAAAATAACAACTAATTTGCTGATTAATTCATTACATTTCTATTTAATGCAAGTAAACATTTTAACTTGAAAATGGTAAAAATAATCAATTTTTACGCACCTTGACAACATGTTTGAGTTTGGTAGCCAGCTGCTGTGGAGTTTCTACATGCAGGTCTGCCAGTGGGAGGGGGAACCCATACATCTGTATAATACCATAGGGATATGTTATGTGGCAGATATTATGCACAGCCATAAACTTTGAATTTTTAGCATGATCTTGTTTATAATAAGGTAAACAGCAGAATGCATGCTGATCCCTCATCATAGCAAACTCCTAATCACCATTTGTGTACTTAAGATAATAATAATGACTAAACTTTCGAACAAAACTGTATATACCACTTCCCATTTGAATATCTTGAATTGTGGCCAAATTTAAGGTTTTTACATGCTAGTGAGGATGATGAGTCCTGGAACAGACAAGCTAAAAATGTGTCATACCTGTTGGTAGTTGGTTGTAAGCTGGTCTAGAGGGCAGCAGTGTACACGCTGTTCCTTCAACATGGCAACCACCTGATCCCCGACTACTTTACGTAACTCACTCTCTGTCAACCTTATCATCCGCTCTTCAACTTCCTCATCCAACTGCGGATATATATATATATATATATATCTGAGTTAAACAAGCTAAATTGAATATTTAAAACAAAACAAAATTAACTATAACCTCACAATGTGATTTCCAATCTCTTTTAAAAGTTATTATAAACTTCTAATTTCTTCCATTTTATATGCAGGTTTGTCATTTTTCATAAACTTTTTTAATCTATGTGTTTTTATGTAAAAACCAGACTCTATTTGTTATTGGCGTAGAGCATATGATAGAATAGGAACACAATTAGACACTCTATACATCTATGACAAACACATGTATATTTGAGAAATAGGGCGACATACACGATTATAACATATGTATGTACCTCTACAACATTACTAAGAGACTCCAGAAGGTCCTGCAGCTTGGTATACCCATAATCACCCACGCGTAACTGTCTCCCAAAGTGATGGTGGTAAGAGGGTACGAGCTTCGTGAATGGCATACGGCAGTGGTCACTATGTTTTAACAGATCCACAATCTCTAAAGAAAACTGCTTGATCCTCTCCAGCTCCTCGTCTGTAGGCTCTATGGGGAAATAGAAATAATATGGCGATACAGCTTTATCAATGGGCATCATGAATGAGTACTTTATAGAATGATTAACCAGGCACAAGTTGTCAAATCTTTATTTCGTTTAACAACTAAAGAAGTCAAGGATATTAGATGGTATATGGCTACAGACCATTTGGTAAATAGTTAGAATTTTTTATTCATTACTATGCCAATTTAATTCAGACATTTTATTCTAAACAAAAACATGTTAAAATGAAAGATTGTTGCGGAGTGCCACCAATGCTCAAATTTTTTTCACTTCATCTACATGAAGTGAGATGACTCGACAATAATTAAAGCTAGAGTTAAAAGCCTTGCTTTACGAGTGCATTTTCTCTCAAGTTTCAGTCGAACATCTTGGAACATTTTTTTAAGAATTGGCCATGGTTGATGCAAATTCTACATACAGACACACTTAAAAGTACATGTAAACCCCAAAGGGAAACTTAACAATTTTCAGCTAGAGTAACATTGTACTATGTAAAATATCGTGTATGTTTACATTAATACCACTGGCAAATCTTATGTTGCACTCACCAACTCTTGGTAGGGCTATAACAGTGTTGTGGCCTTCTGAAGTCACCTGAAAAAGTTTAATGATATCTCAGTAACAAAAGGACTTCTGAAACAGTCAAAGTATAAAATCAAGATCTGATATCAAAGTCCAGAGTTGTTGAAGACCGTTCAACATTATACAAGCACCTAAGATATCACCTAACACTGATCAATATATATCTCGGTCAATTTAAATGCCTACAGCTCATTTTACTATGTTAGTATAATATTTTCCTATACAGTTGCTTGAATCAAGTTAAAAACAAATTGGAGGAAATCAACTAGTTTGTATCAGTGATGAAATGTGCCCCTGACCTGTGATTTAAATTAAAATGCCTTATCTAGGTTTTTCTTACCTGCACATTGGGGGCAGCTGACAAGATGTTGTCAAGCCAGTTACAATTGAACATCTTACATGTGGAAAGACACATTCTGTGGTTCCGTACCTGTACAGTATTAGGAGGGAGCTCTGACAACATGTCGTCCAAGTGACATATCCCATACTCCACAACATCCCAGCTACGGTTGAACAGTTTACCTGTTGGTAGACAGTTAATGTGTTAAATCCGAATAAAATATTTCAATATTGAGATAAGATTAAGTACTCTATAATATGCAATGCAGATATCAAAATATCAAATGAAAGAAACATCGGGCTGATTGTTCAGAACTTTGTTAAAGTTCACAGAGTTGTAAACATCCTCACTTTTAAATATTTACTATCCTGGAGGTTTCATGGTCTGCACTATGTCTAATAAGATTTCAGACAATATTCAACTGTACTTAATTATCTAAACATATGAGCACCTCACATATCTATTTAGCCTTTAAAAGTTAACGACAATGACATTAATAAACAACAAGCCCATCAACATCAACAAGACCGTCTCCGTGGCCTAGTGGATAAGCGTCCGCCTACGGAGCGGGAGGTCGTGGGTTCGATCCCTGGCCGCGTCATACCAAAAGACGTTAAAAGTTGGTACAAGTAGCTCCCTTGCCTGGCGCTTGGCATTTAAAGGGTAGTGCTTGGAAAAGTGGTGTACTCAGTACTGGTTTAACCCAGGAAAGTTGTACCCCGTGTATCGGTGCTTTACACCGAGCACGTAAAAGAACCAAGGGGTCTCTTCGAAAAAGAGCTAGGGTCTCGCACCCGGACTTCCTTGTATCCCACCACTGTCTCTTCAGCGTGCTGTCCCTTCAGCAAAAACAAAGGACCCCGTTGGAAATAAGTGCTTGCACTTTCACGGGTTATCCTTGATCGCAAGGTCCAAAGAAATACATAACATAAAATATACATATACCGTAAATGACTGGGTATTAGACACACTTTTCCCCCTCAGATTTTGATGTTAAAAAATGCCTGCGTCTAATAACCAGTAACAAGCTTTTAAACTTTTTTTCTGAGGTCGATTTCAGGCCGAGCGTTGTAAAGACTTATGTAGACTTAGGATGTTACTCGCGTCATATTGATTGAGTATATACGGGTTAAAACTGCAGATGAAGATCGGGATACGGAATAGCGTAAGACGATTATAGTTAAAAAAAATATTGTATGATTAAAATTATTAAAATTATTCAATACTATTTTGAATATAACGATAATTAAACATGCATATAAAGAAGCAAATCTGTGCACTGTCAAAATATTTTTTGTCAGTTGTACGATAAGGTGTGAAAAACTGCCTTTAAAGCTGTTTAACATACCACTACTACAAACTGTTGCGATAATGGTCTTGTTTTTTCGCACTTTGCCACGTTCTTTATTCTTTTCTGTAGGTGTTGAAATTTCGAGAACAAACCTGTACAATATAAGATTTTTGCATTACTAAACTTTTCATTCTTGACAGGTTATCGTTTACGATATACCGTTTGAAAGAAATCTTACAAATTGTCATAAAAGGTACTTTTCAGTGCCATCCAGACACAATTTGAAATAAATTGTAAGGTTTTTATATAACATGAAACGAATAAACAAAGAAACATATTTTGCTTTGTATTAGTATTGTATGGTTTTAGAAATAACCATCGCCATTTTCACGAAAAACATTTTTTTCGTCACTGTCAACAAACATGGTGGCCGATCACGGCAGACATTTTGACATTTTTTTCTATGCGTCCTTTAACTCAAAACATAGATTAAGTTTTTTCATGGATTTTTCACGGATTTTTTGCCTGCGTCTTACATGTATACCCCCTATTGTCTTATACCCAGTCATTTACAGTAGGTTCCTGCTTTCAAAGTTTCTAAGCAATATAACTCTTAGTTATATAGTGTGGTACTTTAAATCTTCAGCTTTAAAATTAGGTTCACTGAACAAATTGCATGTATCTACCATGTTGTTCAAATTACATCTTGTATCACTACAAAATCCATTATCTGACCAAATCCCACAATATTAGTATGATGTAACCTATCCTACATACAGAACTCTTCAGTAAGATCAGAGAGGTAGACTTGTCTCCCTTGAGCATTCTTCAGTAACTTGAGAAGGTCAGCTGTGAATCTCTTAACCTGGGTCTTGTGAGCCAACGACAGCACCTTACGGTCTCCCATACCAATCATCTGCAGGTATAATACAGTAAGAGTTTAAATCAATTCAAAGGTAGAATTATCTCCCATTATGAACACTCTAGCAACAGGTGGTTGACTAACTCTTTTTGGGAGTATTAAGGGTCAACAACAGCACATTACAATCTCCAGTCTCCTTCACCTTCAGATGAAAAACACAATATACACCTTCAGGTGCTGACTGGCTAATGCATACAATGCAATCTGACCGTCAGTGGTGACTGTGTGTCATATATCTTATATAATGGTGTGTTTTTTGGTTTATACATATTGTCATTGTAGGTACCTTTCTTTTAATTATCATTTATTGTGATAGCACAAGCTAGATGTTGAAATCAACAATAAAAGACTTCAGTGTTAAAACAAGAAAATGATAAAGACTGATGTGTAATAAAACTCGTATTTCAAGTTCCCTAAAAACTCACCTGGATAACATGAGGAATGGCATCAAACAAGTCACCCAGGCGTGAGTACCCATAGTCCGCAACCCTCAGTTGCCTCCCAAAGTGTTGGTGGTAGGAGGGAATAAACTTGCTGAAAGCTAGACGACAGCTCGGCTGGGATTTGAGCAGATCAACCATCTCCCGTCCAAACTGGCTCAAATGGTGGCTCACTGAGCCATTACATCCTGGAGATCCTGGCTCTGGACAGAAACAACAACACAATAACTACCACATGTTTGTTTGAGAAGTATAACACAGTTACAAGATTAACCATCCGTTTTCACCCCTTGCCCAATAAACCCAACTTTTAAGTTTTAAAACGATCACAAACTTGCACTTTACTTAAAGGGCATGGATACAACAAAACATTAGTGTAAACCAAGTTTAAAATACTATTTTCCCTATTGTAACCCATCGTAACTGAACGGGTGATTCCAGGCTTCAATATCTTTAAAAGAGATTTTGGCACCAAGTATATCTGCACCCACACTCTTCAACAAAAGTGCAAGTGCTATGTAAAAGTCAATTTTTATTACTTAAATCATTCCAGCAATGGGTAAAAACAGGCTTGGATAACATCTTATTATGCATACCGGTATAATTTTATCCCTTTATACTGTAGCCTATGATTAATAAGAGTTACAGTGGAAAAATAACAAATATTTCAAAAAACAATCAGTTTCTTACAAACTATTTCCTTTTATTGGCAGCTTAAAATGTACATTGATATCATTACCTTCAATAGTGTAAATCAATCAATAGCAGTATCTTCAAGTAGCTTTGAATTTGCAATAAAACAAATAATAAGTCTTCATAACAAATAGTAAACTTCAAGACTAGATATTATCTATACCCGGTGATCCCGGGGGTTTGTTTTCTGCCCAGATGACTTTCTTGAGGCCGGTGTTGGATGTTACAATCTGAACACCTGGCACACAGCTGATCACATGCTCCAGCGGCACACCACCTTCATACACATACACGAGCTGCGTGATCTCCGCGCTGAAGCAGGCTGGAAAACTGCAATAAAGCATACAGAAATTATAAAACATGCTCTTTTGGAAACCTATGGTAAAGTACATTTAGTATATGCACAATTATATTTGGATTTAAAGGTTATTAAGGCCTGTCTGCCCAAACAGCATTAAACTGAACAGTGCAAAATGTAAAAGCTCCAAAATCATTTAGATTTCATCTACCTTATGCATTGGACTTGTTGTATTTTGTGTGGACTGGTAGTGTAACATAACATGTCTTGTATATAAGTCTTTTGAACAGAGGCATTTAGAAAAGCTCAAACTTGTAAATTTTTATTCAGAAAACAGGTCCACTGTTGGAATTGGGAACAGCAATGGCCTACAAATCCATCTTTAATCATTGAAACATTATTTTAAAAACAAAAAAACATGCAGATTCATACTAAAAATTGCAATTTTTTTATCAGTCTTGCATTTCTTTTAGATAACAAAACTTTTGTGTTTATCAAAAAAACAAAACAGGAAAGGACTCCCTAAAACAAAATGTGAAATTCAGCAAATACCTCATCAAGGGAATGAGTCCATCATGTGACATAAGCAGGGAATGGACTTGAGGAGCAAAGGTCTTCAGTTGGACCTTGACATTGGGCAGAATGCTCATGTTGACCGCCTCCTTGTACATGGAACTCCCCTCTGGACAATGGTAGTGACAGACGGCCACCTCCGTTATCTGTTGGACCTGAAATACGGTCAGACATGTACACAATTATTCAAAGTAGAATGATAAAAACATATGCGAGTTTCCAACATTACTAGTATTAAAACATGAAACTAATAAATGAACAAGAACACCACCTGCGGGTGCTGAAACCTTGTCTGATTTTATCCTTTTACGCTTTATTTATTTCATATTGAACATTTGACAGTGACCAGGTATTCCAAAGTTTGAAAGTGATAGCTTTGATAGTTTCGATGTAAGTTGCCTGAACTTAAAAAATCATACTACCGGTAGCTAAAAATTACAAAGTCCAAAAAAACTAAAATATCCCCAACCCTCTGCCTACCAAATGTGTGACTCAAAAGTCTGCTTGATATATTGAAGTGCATTATCCATTTGTTGTCTGTGAAAAAAAATGAAATCAATCCAACAAAAATTGAAGAATCCAATTCTCAAAATCAATCAAAAGGTTTTTTACCAAAAAAAAACAGGTGACTGAGTATCTTTACGGTACAATGTGAAGAAGGATATTAGATGAATGAGGTTCCCAAGTTTCAAAGTGATAGCTTTGATAGTTTCCATGTAAGTGACCTAAACGCAAAACTTAACCAACGCCTGCTACAATGACGACGACGACAATCAAGTGACGACAATAGCTCATCATTTTTAACCTGTATGCTATGTATTAAAATGAAAGTGTCAATGAAATGAAGGTGTTGGTTTTCAGTTCCCCTTGAGAGAGCTTTTGTAACAACATGATATATATCTCATCTCAATAAAGGCTCAGCTAATGTTTACAAATCTACATATTTCCTATTTTAATCGAAGTTGTCATTGTCACAATGAAGAAGTGTTAACATTTGTTGGTGTGTTCATGCTGTATGAATGTAGGACAGCACCTAATCAAATTCCATGAAGCGCAGTTATATATATATATATATATATAGCATGACCATGCACTAAACTGCAATCCTTATATTTACATTTTAAATAATTTTTCATCACGATTTTCCTGCAGCTGTGTTTTTACTGCTAAAGAAAGGTTATCCACAACATACATTAGTATAAAAGAATAGCGCTTAATTCAATGATAAACCATTATCAAATTAAACAATGATGCCATAACACCACACTGGTCTTAAAACAAGAGGCACATCAGTGCCTGTGCTCCACTGGCCAAAAGGTTCAAGCAAAGACCACCTAACGAACATTTTCGTCAAGTTTCATAGAAATACAATCATCAATTTTTGAGGAGAAGTTATTTAAAAAATTTTTTTACTTTAATAGCTCTGGCTGCCATGTTATGCAGTGGACCGAAATGATTTGGGCAATTTGAGTAAAGGAGCACCAAACAAACATTTCTGTCAAGTTTTATCGAAAAAAGGTCATCGGTTTCGACGACAAGTCGTATAAAGTTTTTTTTATTTTTTAGCTCTGGCAGCCATGGTGTGCAGTGGACTGGAACCATTTAACAAATTTTGGTTAATGACCACCCAAGGAACATTTCTGTCAAGTTTCATCAAAATCTGATCATCGGTTTCTGAGGAGAAGTCGTTTAAAGGTTTTTCTATTTTTACCTCTGGGGGCCATCTTGTGCAGTGGACCGAAACCATTGAAGCAAATTTGATAAAGGACCATCCAAGGAACATTTCTATTAAGTTTCATCAAAATCTGATCATCGGTTTCTGAGAAGATGTTCTTTAAAGGTTTTTCTATTTTTTTGCCCTGGCAGCCATGTTGTGCAGCGGACCGGAACCATTTGAGCAATTTTGGTTAAGGACCACCCAAGGAACAATTCTGTCAAGTTTCATCAAAATCTGCCCATCCGTTTCAGAGGAGATGTCGTTTAAAGATTTTGCTATTTTTAGCTGTGGCGGCCATATTGTGCAATGGACCAGAACCATTTGAGCAATTTTAATAAAGGACCACCCAAGGAACATTACTGTCAAGTTTCATCAAAATCTGCCGAACCGTTTCAGAGGAGATGTCGTTTAAAGATTTTGCTATTTTTAGCTCTGGCGGCCATATTGTGCAATGGACCGGAACCATTTGAGCAATTTTGGTAAAGGACCACCAAAGGAACATTCCTGTGAAGTTTTGTCAAAATCCGCTTATCAGTTTCAGAGGAGATGTCGTTTAAAGTAAAAGTTTACGCACGCACGCACGCACGCACTCACGACGGACAATCTGTGACGACATAAGCTCCATGGCCTTCGGCCAGTGGAGCTAAAAATGAATGTCAAGTTTTCTTTATACAAGAAAATATCAAGTCATTAAAAACTATGTTTTTTTGGTTAAAATCATTTGTTCATGGTGCGCACACCATGATTCCAAGGGGAGAAAAAATGTCCTAACACTTATTCAACAAAGAAGAAGATAAAACCCTTTTGCTTTAACCCCCCCCCCCCAAATCCATACCTCTGTGTCTTCAGCATTGCTGGGTTCAGGTGTAGCTCTCTTCAGCCCTGGGGCCAAGTGAATCATGCGACCGGCCCCGCCCTTCTCCACAATCTCTATAGTATCCCGCATCTTGTACAGTTCTGACACACTTACTGACCTATTAAACCTGCCAAAAGCATGCATTAATGAGTAAATATGTCTAAGTAATCAAATAAACATTCATGACCAACAGCAATAACTATGTGTATAGCTTTAACAGATAATAAGATGCAATTCATGCTTAAGAATTTTCTAGAAATTAGGGCCTCTGCCTCTGATTATGAACAGTCTCCAGTGTCTAAAAGCAAAATTTAAAATGAAAAATCAAATAAAATCTATTGCATTCTTTTTACAAAATATGTATAAATGATGTTGGAATGAAATAGTGGTTATATATACAGCAATCACAGTAACTGTTGAAAGTCTGAACTGATGCTTGAGACTGTTTGCAATTATGGGTCCGATACTTGGTCTACTTGTTATTCACATGAAACTGATGCAGAAGTGATTCATATAGACTTACAGCCATCTATATAATCCAGCTTAAGTAAATGAGTATAAAAAGACTTAATAGTTTTGAATTTTAACAGACCTTTTGTTGAAGAGTTCAATAAACTTGAAGAGTGGTAGTACATTATCCTTGGCCTCAGACAGCAGGGCGATAGCCTCCGATCTGGAAATACAAGTACAAGTTTAAAGATGGTAATTTCCAAATTATGTATATACTGTAGCAAACTGAGCAAGCCTTGAACATATGAGTGTAACCTTTGCATAAATTAATTGTACATTTGCGTAGGTTCAACACTCATGTCTGAAAATGAAGTGTGAAACTGATGCAATCAAATACACCTCACAGACTTCATAACACTTGCAGTATCCACCTCTCACCCAAGATCTTTTCATCTCTCAATATGGACCTACCAATTTCTCAACCAATATGATTCTGTTATAATTTAACAGATTAAGGAAGGCTCAAAACATTCGCTTTGGTATAACCTGTGTAATGTTCTCATATTGAAGACTCCCGGGGGGCCAGTTAAGGTTTCTACCAAGACAGTAGCCTGACTCACATCAGTTCATACATGAAGCTGTATTCAAACCAGCCAATGCCTTATTCAAATACAGTAAATTCCTTCCAAACAGAATGCCAGTTATAAATAACAACAGTGAGAAAACATCAACTCTCATCTGTTGTTGGTTTTTCCAGTCCAACAATGGGAATTACTGATTATTTGAGCTAAAGCTAGGGGTCTGGCTTAACCCATCTCTAGCAAAATGTGAACAAAGTTTTATTTGATTATCTTCAATGGTTTTAAAATCATGACTATAATGGTTAGAGTTTATGCCCAAAGATGTGTACACCTCTAATGACGACACTAAGGCTATGCCAGGTCTTCAAAAAAAACAGACAAGTTTACAAACTCAAACAAAAAAAAACCTAAATGGTATATTAACATAATTTCAGAAGTACTATAGCTATTTGTAATTTTGTCTAAGATTATTTTACCTGACAGAAGACTCAGGCGTGGTTGCGGTGTCTGTTCGGAGGGTGACGTGTATACGCTTGTAACCAATCTTCTTCCTGTGAAACTGGGAGATGGCAAACCTCGCCTCTTCCATACTTCCGACCTTGATCACACCGAGGGACGTGTTGTCTGGTTGCAGGTACACGTCAATGTGCAAGATCTGGAAACAGGACAAGCAAGTAATGTAAATGCGATAATTACAGAAGATTCAAACTTTTTTATTTGTTTAAAATACACATCACTTATTTTTCTGTATTTCACATATGTTTTATTACATTGCTCAACTCATATTGGTCAGATAACATATCACTAAGCATGTTTGTTAACAGTTTAATTGGAAAAAAAAAAGATTAATAATCGAGCAAGTACTACCAGTATATTTCTGCAATGCATGTAGCAAGGGAAGTGGCATTGCTTTATGGTTTTGCATTCAAAATCAGTGAATGTCAAACAGGTATGCATTTTGCCGTTTTTACCAGAAAAAACATGTGATAAAAAAAAATGACCCTAGACATCATATAATAGTAATAAACATTTTTTTTCACCTTGTTCAAGAAATTAGAAAGCTTAAGGTGAGATTACTATCATATTTCCTGGACAAGTAGAATAAAAGTGTGTACTATTTGACGACTTGTGAGAGATCCTTTATATCTATATAAATATATATATATCAGTCCATAAAGCTGCTGTCACATAGTCAATCCTTTTTGTTGCTTATGAAGTCAAAATATCCAAACCATAACATAAACGGTGTAACCAAAAAACACATTTCAACCTTGTGCAATCAATGAAATATCTAATTATACTGGTAAAACCTTATTCACAATTGTTTTCATAAGAACCCAAATTATTTACACCATCATTGCACCATACCTTGATGTGTGGGTGGAAGTTAGAGGTAAGGATGTGTTTCCACTCTCTGGGACTGATGTTATAGTCCAGATTGCTGATGAGAAGGTCTACTGCCCCTGGAAACTCTTCACTGTTGAAGTCCACAGGGGAGGCGGAGCTTAGTGAACTCTCACTAGGAGAGGCGGATCTGATTGGCTGAAATCCACGCTGTGGTGGGCCTTGTGATTGGTAGCTGTTACGGTAGTTGTCATCTGAAGAAGAAGAAAGATAATACTTTGATTTAACATAAAGGACAAGCAGAAAAGAAGTTTACATTCTTATAAAAAAATACAAACACTATCCAATTTTCTTTTATGTTTCAAGTCTTTTGATTGAAGTGAACAAGTGCTAAGTCATCTATTATCAATGCATGGAACCTAGTTTATGAATTAAACAATAACAATCACATTTATTAAATTTTTAAACACAAACTTGCAACTTGACGAAAAAAGTTTGAAAAAAGGAAACCACGAAAAAATGTTCAATATTTATACTTCATCCAAAAAGGAAAAGTCAATCAGATTTAGTTCAAAGACAATGACTATGACCCTTAATAACTATCAATCAGCAAATATGAAAAGAAAGTGATCATATCGCAACACTAATTATATATTTTAAATATAAAATAAAACTATTTTCAAAGAGCAGAAATACATGTTTTTAAATACTTACAGTATCCATTCTGCTGCTGTGACTGCTCCTGCTCCTGCTGCTGCTGCTGCTGTTGTTGTTGCCATGACTGGTAGCCAAGAAAGTGTGTTTGCTGGTACTGAGTGTAGTGGGAGTAGAACTGGGTGGAGTCTCCCCCACCCAGGGGCATCTGCTCTTCCTGGTAAATTTGCTGCTGCAGCATCAACATCTGAAACAGGAGTAAGAGTAGCAGTTGTTATAGCAGTGGTAGCCATAGTAACAAGAGATGTTTGTCAAACATTATGCCCCCCCCCCCCCCCCCCCCCCCGAGCGCCATGTTGTCAGGATTATATGGACAATTGAATGAAATATGCACAGACGGAAATGACAGCTGATTTGTCGCTAACATTGTATGCCGTTGAGGCAGTTTTAAGATTATGACCATTCAAAGTTTGAGGATAGAGTGTGTTATGACCATGACCTTTGACCTCAAAATCCATAGTAGTCATCAGCTGGTCACCAAAAATCTAAATGTTAAGTTTGAGGGCCATGGGTGCAGGCATTGACAAGTTATCACAGACAAGCATTTTTCGTCACTGTAACCTTGACCTTTGATCCAATGACCCCTTAAATCATAAGGGGTCATCTACAGGTCAGACACAACTCCAAGTCAAGTTTGAGGGCCATGGGTGCAGGCATTGTCCAATTATCACTTGAAACATTTTCGCATTCAAGGTCACTGTGAACCTGACCTTTGACCCAATGACTCCTAAAATCAATAAGGGTCATCTCCTGGTCAGGCCCAACTTACATGTTAAGTTTGATGATCATAGATTCAGGCATTGTTGAGATATCACTGGGAGAAGATTTGTTAACTTTTTTGTGTTAAAGGTTACTGTGACCTTGACCTTGGCCTAATGACCCCCAAAGTCAAGAGGGGTCATCTACTGGTCAGGCCCAACCTTCATGTCAAGTTTGATGACCATAGGTCCAGAAATTGTCGAGTTTGCTTTCAAGGTCACTGTGAACTTGACCTCTGACCCCTTAAATCAATAGGGGTCATCTACTGGTCAGGCCCAACCTCCAAGTCAAGTTTGAGGGCCATGGGTGCAGGCATTGTTGAGTTATCACTCGGGCAACCTTTTATCGTTCAAAGTCACTGTTACCTTGACCTTTGGCCCAATGACCCCTAAAATCAATAGGGGCCATCTACTGGTCAGGCCCAACCTCCAATTAAAGTTTGATGGCCGTGGGTGCAGGCATTGTCGAGTTATCACTCAGACAACCTTTTACCATTCAAGGTCACTGTGACCTTGACCTTTGGCCCGATGACCCCCAAAAACAATAGGGGTCATCTACTGGTCAGGCCCAACCTCCAAGTCAAGTTTGAGGGCCATAGGTGCAGGCATTGTCGAGTAATGACACGGACAACCTTTTACCATTCAAGGTCACTGTGACCTTGACCTTTGGCCCAATGACCCCCAAAAACAATAGGGGTCATCTACTGGTCAGGCCCAACCTCCAAGTCAAGTTTGAGGGCCATGGGTGTAGGCATTGTCGAGTTATCACATGGACAACCTTTTACCATTCAAGGTCACTGTGACCTTGACCTTTGGCCCGATGATCCCCAAAAACAATAGGGTTCATCTACTGGTCAGGCCCAACCTCCAAGTCAAGTTTGAGGGCCATGGGTGTAGGCATTGTCGAGTTATCACATGGACAACCTTTTACCATTCAAGGTCACTGTGACCTTGACCTTTGGCCCGATGATCCCCAAAAACAATAGGGTTCATCTACTGGTCAGGCCCAACCTCTAAGTCAATTATGAGGGCCATGGGTGCAGGCATGGTTGAGTTATCACTCGGACAACCTTTTACCATTCAATGTCACTATGACCTTGATCTTTGACCCGATGAGCCCCCAAAACAATAGGGGTCAGCTACTGGTCAGGCCCAACCTCCAAGTCAAGAATGAGGGCCAAGGGTGCAGGCATTGTCGAGTTATCAATCGGACATCCTTTTACCATTCAAGGTCACTGTGACCTTGACCTTTGGCCCGATGACCCCCAAAAACAATAGGGGTCATCTAATGGTCAGGCCCAACTTCCATATCAAGTTTGATGACCATACGTCCAGGAATTGTTGAGTTATCACTCGGACAAGCTTTGGTCTACCGACGGACCGACCGACCGACCGACATACCGACATGCCTGTGCAAAGCAATATACCCCTCTTCTTCGAAGGGGGGCATAACAAGAACTGAGTAGAAATTTGCTCCTCATGGTAGACATGTTGCTGTAGCATCAACATCTGACCCACATGGGCCGTCAGAGAGATCAACAAAGTGGTTTAAGGGTGAATTTGGGTTCCATAACATAAATCCATTCCTTTGGAAGAAATAAGTTAATGTGTCTATTGTAATACAGAGATTGAAATTGGATGCAAATAATTCATGAACACCAGTCATACAAATACAACTACCTTCATTATCAGCTACATGGCTTATTGAGTTCATAGTAAAGTTGCAGATCGTTTTGTGTTTACCTGTCGACTGGATTTATTCCCTTCTGCAAACTTTTTCACCAGCCCCTGTAATGCAGTGCTGTGATCATCCTGCGATGAGCCCTCTGTACCTCCACGAAGAAGAGTATCCAGTAAATTTACCTCTTTGTGCTCGTCACCCTCAGTAGCAGAGGGGCCATTCTGATTGGCTGAGAAGTGGGGCAGAGCAGGGGATTGGTATTCATGTCTGCGATTGGATAAGTCAGTGTTTGATGTTGGATAATTCAGGTCAGCAGAAGGAATGTCAGCTTTTGGCTGCACAGGGCCTTGTTGTGTTTCAGACATCGGTGGCGTTTGTCTGTAAGACTGGGAATAAGGTCGAGTTCGGTTTGGGCTGACGTTGTTTCCATTGTAATAACCATTGTTGGTGTTGGTTTTATTGTTCCAGTTGTTATTGTTGTTTCTGTTTTGGTTGTAATAGGATCCTAAAAAGAAAAGGTTAGGACTTAAACCACAAAAGAAGAATTCACATCGTCAGCAGGAATATGTTTATTTTAAAATCCCATATTATGGGGAACACATTTTTACAAAGATACAAATTCCTATTCTTTCAAGCCTGTGTTAATTAAAAATTACTATATATGTGTAATTTGTCAAGTCGAAGTGTTCTAAATTTACACATCAACTGTAAATGGATTGAATGGTTGTTTATGTCTATAATAGAAAAATATGGAATAAACATGCCTTCCTTTGTCAAATCTGAGGCATTAAAACAAATAACTGTTTGTAGAATTTTGAAGACTTTTTGTTTCCCTGAGCATGCAATGAAAATTATTTCTGATAACCTATGAGGAAACCTAATTGATTGTAAACAAGAAAATCAAACATAATTATGTGCAGAAATATTTTTTTAGATTCTTTTGCAATAAGAAATTGAAAATGAATGTGTAAATCCACACATTGGTTAATCTGTTACTTTAATATGATCAAATTAAGCTTTACCTGGATTCATTTCTATTGTCTTACAAATTGAGAACCATACAATTAATTTGATCCAACAATCTAGAAAAACCTCTTATAAACAGACTTCATTTCTAACAAAGGTACAATGTATATTTTCATAATCACATATGTTTAACAAGTGTATCAATTAATTAGAACAAATCTAAAGAATTTTCCAATCAGCTGATAGGTTTACGTGTACCCTACTCACCATAATGATATGAGGGGTGGGTGTATTCCACGTTGATTGCCGACCCATACACATCCTGGCCCTGCATTCTGTGGCGCCCCCTATAACAGCGAGAATTTCTGTATGTCCTCTTTCCCAAATACCTAGTTCCTAAATTTCCTGAACCCCCTCCTCTATCACCCTTCTCAAAATGCCCTCCACTCTGGCCTTGTTTATACCGCTCTCCCCTCTTACTGTTAAACCACTGATGCGTTTTCTCATGCATGTTTGAGGTGAGTTGATATCAAATTCCAGAGAAAGGATATTAATAGTAATTCTATGTGTATTGTTGCTGAAATCAATCAGCAGTTATAAACTAGGTAATCTCACTGCACAAAAGCACATGGTCTGAATGCCTCATGCTCCATTGAAGATGGTCTAGCACACAAAAAGCATGGGGACAGTTTCAGGACAATTATTTGTGTACTGTTATACCTTGCCATATTTTCATCCATTGTGTCAACATAATCTGGCATGATCTCTGTGGTATGATTATATAAACATAATGGCCAGTTGGGGTGGAGTCCATGTAGAAACAGTTTTCTGTGGCCACAAAATATATTAAAAAAACATATGGCCAGTTGGGTTGGAGTTAAGGTATATACCGTTCTCTGTGGCCACATAATATATTTTAAAAAAAAACATATGGCCAGTTGGGGTGTAGACAAGGTAGAAACCGTTCTCTGTGGCTACATAATATAAATTTAAAAAAACAGCATATGGCCAGTTGGGGTGGAGATGAGGTAGAATATAAGTATTTTCCATGGCCGAGAGTGTAAGATATGTTCATCCAGTTTACAGAGTTTCCGTAGAACAACCTATGCGAGGGTTGCACGGGATGAACCTATCGTACAAAAGCGGCCATGTAAGATGCTTTTTCTCCAATAACAGTTATATACATAATAAAGTTAAATTGTATTTTTTCGCTTGAACTCTTTTGTGCGTCGTGAAAATAATTTTGTATAGATATGTGATAAGTCGTGGTTGTCATGGATATATGTGAGCAGTGATTCAGATTATGTAAATAGTCAAATCATTTTTAAAATAGAGCTGAGGAGAGAGTGCAGCCTATTTCTTGAATGTAGTATGAAAACCTTTTTTTGGTACCATTTGAATGAGAAATAATAAATTTGTCTAGCCACAAGACAAGGTTTCCATGATGCTACAGACTACGGTTTTCAACAAGGGAGGTAATTGTGTGATGAAAATAAAAAAGGAGTTCCAAATGGGTACTTGTTTTATCTTTGCCCATTGGCAAGATAAGGATTTCAAGCATGGCCAAATTTTTGGATCTACTTATCTGAGGTGGGAGAAACCATTTTTTGTGGCCTCAGTATATTAAAACATATGGCCAGTTGGGAAGGAGATTTGATAAAAATTATTCTCTGTGGCCTCAGTATATTAAAACGTAAGGTTGTTGGGAATGAATGATTATACATTACAGTATGAGTATATAAACATATGGCCAGTTGGGGCGGAGTTAATGTAGAAACTGTTTCCTGTGGCCACATAATATATATTTAAAAAAAAGGTAGAAACCATTATCTGTGGCCACAGAATATATTGAAGCATATGGCCTGTTGGGGTGAGTAAGAAACAACTTACAGGTGAATGCACGAATGAAGGATTTGTTGTTTCCTTGGAAACCTTTGAGAAAATAGAAAATTTGGTTTTTGAAGTTGATAAAGTTATAAATGTTTTGAAGAAAAAAATATAACTTTTTTTATATAATTATCATCTTTCCATTCCAACTATTGAAGATGGTTGTATTATTGTGAGGTTTTAATTGGTTTGCGACTTTCTGCAAAATATCAATGAGTAACATTCCACATAAAACAACACCAAACAAAAACACTAATTAAGGACCTCTTAAGTTGAAGCAATCTACTAGATATTATGTGCTTCAGGGTCAAAAACATATTATCATATTTTAATGTTTTTTTTGCTGCATTTATTTCCTTTATCATAGTTGTTTTTTTCTCTAGCTGATTGGGAGAAGAGGCCTTAGCCTTCAACTTTGGCACATGTATCAAATCATAATAGAACAAAAAATGGTGAATTTAGAAATAGAATAATATATATATATATATATATACACACATATTTCTGTTCTGGTGTTTGGTCTTTGTCCATAATAATCGATAAAATACCTGAATTTGAACACTGCAGTTTGAAAGAATTGTCGCCAAAATGAGATCAGTCAGACATTCCCTTATAACATTTTCCCTATTTATTTTTTTATGAACACTTAAGTTTCCATTAGCAATATTAAAATAACACATTATTTTGTAAATCAATCATTCCACAAAAGTCTACAAACAAGACAGATTCACTCAGACATTAAGAGTGTTTTTGCAAGACAGAATAAAAGTGTGTCTGTTCAAACATTGCATTGATAAGATAAACAAGAGCGGTCACAGACAGCTATATCCCCCGCCTCATGGGGGCATTTTTTGTAACGAAAGCCAATCAATGGTAAGGGTAGTTTCTACGGAACATAAGAAATGCGTAAAATTAAGAAAGGGCAATGACTCTTTCAGAAAAAGTCAAATTGCAAAAGCCTGACAATATGCACTGTGTCACTATATAGTCATAAATGTAAGAGGAGTTGCCAAGAAACCAATTTTAAATGTAAAATAAAGAAAAAATAGTCGAATCGTGAAAGGCGACAGTATGCGCTGCGTCACTATATAGTCATCAATCTGTGAAAGTTTGGTAGAAATCGCATGAAAAACTAAAGAGGAGTTGTGAAGAAACCAATTTTAAATGTAAAATAAGCAAAGGGCAATAACTCTTTCAAAAATGGTCGAATCGGGAAAGCCTGACAATATGCACTGCTTCACTTTATGATCATCAATCTGTGAAAGTTTGGTAGAAATGGCATGAGAAATGTAAGAGGAGATGCAAAGAAATGAATGTAGGACGGACGAACGCATACACGCACACACACACACACGCACGCACGAAAAGTAAGCCTCGATTTGATGTTTGCTTTGTACACAACTAAGAACTTACAAATAAGCTTTAGACAGAAAAAAAATCCTGTGTCCATTGAATAATTCAATAACTGGTTTAGATAAAGGTACCTGTGAGCATGATCGAGTGAGGGGAACCTGATGATAGCCTGGTTTTCATTAACACTGACGACTCGCCCCCCAGTGTTGGCCACAAGATGACGCAGTCTTTTTCTCACTGCTGAGACACCCCTCTCCACCCCGTACCCAGTCACTGTGACACACACATAGCTGCTACACTCCTGAAATTTCCATAGTAGAAGGTACAAAATGGAATATTCTTATTGTTGGTAAGAAATCTTATCTTGGCATAGTGGATGAATCAATTATTTTCCTCTATCCTAATTTTATGACAAAAGAAGAGCGTTTACTGTACATTCATAAAATAGCAACAAACACAAAACAAAAAAAAAGTTTATAGAACCTCAGAATATCAGCTACAATACCTTGACAAGCCTGGCCTGCACGTGGCTCACGAGGTCATGAAAGTTGACAGTGTGGTGTGCACAGGCCACTAGTGACTCATGCACATGATCCCCGTGTACCAAGGTAATCTTCAGGTTCTTCCTGTACCGCAGGTCATATAGGATGGTGGAGAAGTTGATGTCACCTTTAGACACAAATAAGTTTTTTTCTACCAAACAACTTGACTAAATCTCATTATCAACCGTTACTCTTTAAGGTATATTCAATGGGCTTAAATAACTACCAATTCTAGGGTAATTTGTGTTCAAGTTTGATCAAGAAAATATTTCATCTTGGCTTCAAAGCTGTACTCAAACAGACTATGAGAGACTATTACTATGAGATGGCAACCTTTTTTGTTAAATCTGCTTATCATGCTCATGTCAGTTGACAAAATGTATAGTAAAATTGAAAGGTTAAACTAGAACTCCGCGAGTCGGATGTGTCGCCTGACGAATTATTTACTGTCGACATTATAGCTGTTAGATTGGCATTTTATTCATTTATAGACAATGATGTTGCCATTTAACTTTCAAGTGTAGGTGGCATTTGAACCCTCAATCAGATATACCTACGGAATAAGTTTCAGGTTGAAACCTCCTATAGTTTACGAGATATGCCACGGACAAAACCTAAGCAAGAAAATTAACAAAGGGCAATAACTCTAAAAATATTGCAGCAAGAGTAACGGTTCTTGTGCACTGCACTTGCCCTCAATAAGATCTATCTAGCTATGAAGTTTCAAGTTGATACCTCTTATATTCTTCAAGGTATGCCCCGGACAAAACTTTAAGCATGAAAATTAACAAAGGGCAATAACTTTAAAACTAAGAAAGCAAGAGTTACTGTTATTGTGCACTGCACTTGCCCTCAATGAGATATATCTAGCTATGAAGTTTCAAGTTGATACCTCTTATTTTCTTCAAGATATGCCCCGGACAAAACTTTAAGCATGAAAATTAACAAAGGGCAATAATTTTAAAACTAAGAAAGCAAGAGTTACTGTTATTGTGTACTGCACTTGCCCTCAATGAGATCTGTCTAGCTATGAAGTTTCAAGTTGATACCTCTTATATTCTTCAAGATATGCCCCGGACAAAACTTTAAGCATGAAAATTAACAAAGGGCAATAATTTTAAAACTATGAAAGCAAGAGTTACTGTTATTGTGCACTGCACTTTCCCTCCATGAGATCTATCTACATATGAAGTTTCAAGTTGATAACTCTTATATTCTACAAGATATGCCCCGGACAAAACTTTAAGCATGAAAAATAACAAAGGGCAAAACTCTAAAAATATGGAAGCAAGAGTAACAGTTCTTGTGCACTGCACTTGCCCTCAATTAGATCTATGTACATATGAAGTTTCAAGTTGATACCACTAATAGTTTAGGAGATATACCCCGGACAAGCGAAAATGGGACGCGGACGCCGCCGACGCCGCCACCGCCACCGCCGACACCGCCGCCGCCGCCGACAAAAGTAACCCCTATATGTCGTCTTATTAGGCGACACAAAAATCAAGTACTTACTGCTTATAAGGACAATGCTTGCAGGAGGGTTATGGGAGTCAGAGAAGCGCCTAAGTGTCTGGCGTATCTTGTCATCAGCTGCATTCTTGCTCACTGCATCCACATGAACCACATTGATCTGAAATGAGGCTAAAAATTATATAACATTGACATTATAAAAGTTACGTTTTGAAATTGGAAACATCTATAAACAGATAAAAATATATTAAAAATTTTCATGGGATGGGACAAAATTTTCAATTCCTATATACATGTTGTCCCCAGATATTGATATCTTGTAATTAAGTTTCATCATTCACAGATAATAGGCACACATGCCTTCTAACATAAATTTGCATTGTGCATGCATAATTTCTTAATGATAATTTACTTGTCTAACAAACCACAATTGTAATTAATCCAAATGCTCATACAGTTTTCAACTAGCATGGACGTTAAAGAAATTTACTGAATTGTACCTGAGCTTGATTAAGTTCCTGTATAACAGTCCTGCTTTCTCTGTGTGTGTCACATGCACACATAAACTCCGCTTCTCTATTCTCTGCGATAAAAATCTCCCTGATAACTTGGACCACCTGAAGGGCAGACTTGCCAGAAGGGACACTGCAGTTTTCAATGTCCCAGAAAACACCAACTGGCATGCCTCTCGGGTTTGGATTGTCATTCCCAGAGTTTACATCTACAGTCTGCGATCCTGGAGTAGGTTGGCAAGAAGAAGATTCACTAGAGTTGTCATTTCTCACTGCTTGTTGACTTTGTTCCATGGCTTTGCAGTACTGGCAGCCCAGGGCTGGTATGGGGAATGTTGATGACAAAATATCTTCATTTCTGTTACTACATTCTAAGAGGTAAAGAAAACAGAACATTTTAATATGAACTGAGAAGTTACAAGCTCAAGCTAAAATGAAGCAGCTGTAACTGTTCAAGCATTACAGTTTTATCTAAACTTACATTCAAACCCAAACCTGACTGATGCTACAAATTATAATGCCAAAAATGAAAGGTTTGCATGCAGTAATGTTAGGCTTGGGTGTGGATGCCATGAAAATAGTAGGATTCTCATAGACCTGATGTGTCCACCACACAAGTTATACCCCCCCCCCCCCCCCCAGGTCCGGTGAATAGTAGGGACTTAGACTTTTGGTCCAGCCAATCCTGGGTAAATCCCCACCCTGCAGAAACAAACTGCTTGTAAAATCCCCGCCAAATGCCGCAGCACACTGGGATACCTAGGTAAGGCCTATTACCCGCTATTTTCGGAGTGAAAACAAAACCACTGCATTCGCTCCACACTACAGGGCCACCTGGACGATAAAATCATGGCCCATTTCCCCGCTATCCTGGTATACCCCTGGACCTCGGGGGGCCGTGGTTACATATGACAGGTGCATTATTATAGATTACTTAGTTTATACACTAAAAGTGTTTATGCTTGGTGCATCGCACCCAGAGTTTTTAACAAATCTTCCTGCAACAGATTTTGCAGTACATTTGTATTCATATGCATTATGTGTATTTACTTTGACCTGGGAAAAGAAAGGCCTACTGACAGTGACCCTGACAGTGTTTTCACTACTGACACAAGATAGATAGTGACAGGTAGATATTTTAGAATAAATAACAAGTCCAACTGATGACAGTGTTTCTCATGGGTGAAAAGTTTAAAGTAATTTACTTTTGTATAAGTTTCATGACTTACTTAAAGCTTACATGATTCCGATTATTCAAAATGTTAAAAACTTGTTAAGTAACTTTTTATTTCCATTTTCATTTTTTTTTGCGTTTTTCACGACAGTATTTTACACGACGTCACCAAAATGACAGGTATACTCTCCCTGTGTGATAACAAAATCGTGCAATATTTGTGCGCCTGTGGAAAATGGAAGTCCATTTATCGTCTCTATCTTTGTCGACATTGTTACAAAATAAGATGCGGTGATTGTGTACTGCATGAGGTGAGTTGTTACTGTGAAATTTTGTTCAGGGAAATGTTAGTTTATTCGGACATGTATATTTTTCGGACTAATTAGTCTATATATCTATATCTGTTTAATTTCATTTAAGACTGTTTGTTTTTTGTTTTAGCGCAGTCAGTTTCAATTTCTATATAGCATGTTTCTTTTATGAATACGATTCACAATCCTTATTCCTAAAATGTCAATTTCAGTCAAAAAGAAAAAAAAATGCACTACACTAATTCAATGTGTGCATTTTTTTTTTCTAGTGACAGCCATTTTTGTCAATGTATTACAAACAATGTCATATCACAGTCTTATGCACCAGTCAATTGTAACCATGGCCTCCCAGGTCCGGGGAATAGCAGTGACTTTGACTTTCAGTCCAGCCAACCCGGGGTAAAATCCCCACCCTGCGGGGACGAACTGATAGTTTATCCCCGCCAAATGCCCCCACACCCAAGGGAGCCTAGGTAAGACCCATTTCCTGCTATATTTTGCACGAAGACAAAACCACCGCATTCACCGGGCACTGCGGGGCCACTTGAAAGGTAAAAACACGGCCCATTTCCCTGGTATACCTCCGGACCTGGGGGGGGGGGGGCGTGGTTACAATTGACTGGTGCATTAACTACCAGGGTACATCCATTTGTAGCTAGGGCACATAACCGTGAGGGCTATAACTGTCTGTGTTTATTGACTTCTCTTTTTTCATTACATCAAAGTGATGTCAGATGTTTAGATTCACCGTCTATTTTTCTTGTGGAACAATCGTCACACTTTTGCTACGAAAATCCATTATCATTATATTTTTTATGAAATTGTCATTGTTAATCTGCGAAAGCATTAAAATTCTGAATTAATTAACCTGTTTGTGCTATTATATATCAACAGCATCATGCATCAGTCTGAAAGCTGTGAAGTGCCGCTGACTTCATTTAAAGAGAATGTAATGAAAAAACCGTTGTCAATATCAAACTTATAGAAGACCTGAGTATGCATATAGTTATATATGTTAATTAAAAAAATTAAGTTGAATGTTGATCCACAGCAGTAGCATTATGCAAATAAATTTTAACACTGCTTCACTTTTGTCCTCGTACCGCTCTTTCGCCAGTTGCAATTAATTACGATCACAGTATTCCTTGTTAGAAACACCGCAGAATTTGATGAGAATCTATTTCATGAATAATGTTATCAATAACTATTTAAATCGGCTATGATGGCTCTATAGCATCGCTTATGAATTACCACGATGCAAAAAAAGTTGACAGAATTCACATCGCGAAAATGTGTGACATAATTTTTCTGAAATTTCTTGGACTTTTTTTCAGATTGGGAGGGCATTTTTTGGGGGGTGGGTTGGGGTCGCTGTCGCCGGGTCCGGACCAGTTGAGGTTCCTGACTTTTAGAAGCCCTGGTCCTTTGTATTTCACACCTGATGCCAATTTATTTTTAGAGCTGTGCAAAGACATGAACGTGAATGCGTTAGGCAAATTATTCTAGACACGCCTTTTGGTGTTTAGCCAACCATTACTATAGAGCTAAGCAGGCTATTATACGGTCAACACAGTATCAGTAAACTATTACAAAAGCCTTAGTTGAGTCTTCTCAATATTGATTACTGTTTTGATAAGGTTTTTTGCTGCGGGAATTCGGCATGTTGGTGCAATTAACACATGTCGGTAATTAGCCTCGCCGCATGAAGGCAAGCTGCCTAACAAGTCCTAAAGGCCTGGTGGAAACCCTGGTATCTTCTAAAATAGTACTGACAAGACTGGCAGAAGAGTTTTTCTTATAAAGAACAATACTATTTTTACAATATTATCAGTGAACTTTTAGATTGAAACCAAACTATTTTCAAAACAATTGAATCACCAAAGAACAACTAGTTATTGGTTCAACTTATCGACCCACCAGGAAGGAAAACTACACCCATGATCTGAATAAAGCTGTCGCAAATTTTTCCTTATTAAATTAAGGAAGCTATGATCAGAGTAAGAGAGATCTTGTCCTACGGGATAAAGCTTGCAAAATGCTCAAGCACATCATCTTTAGCAATGTCATGTCACATATTGTTTTCCTTCAGTATCATATATATGCTCACTGGGATCTAGTCAACTGTCAACCTGTTTGTTGATGACATTGTGATTTATCATAACATTTTAAAATAACCTGATGCCAAACAGCTACAAAATGACTTTGACAGCCTTAAGACTTGGAATGTGAATGGCTGATTCAGAAATTCAGAAAGTATCACAGTACACGTTCAATTCTCTAGAGTCAGTATACCATCCATGGTAAAACTCTTTTCAACAAGTATAGCCATATATCTCACCTCCTACATGAATGACGCTATCTGATTGGCCTAGAGAGGTCACGTGCACGATGTGTATAATCCATACCCGCCCCCTGTAATTTCCAGTATGTTTCATACCACCCACTGTAACTTTCATACTCTGCAAAAGACATAACAAAATGGCGGCCGAAAAATTTGTAACCTCTCTCGGCTTATTTTTTCACTGTAGGGTAGCTAACTCATGCACGTTATTGAATATCCATTGTATTCAAGCAATCTGTTGTGTGTAACGGACTGTTTACATGAGTCAATGGTTACAAAATGGCGACTAAAAAACAGTTTACAAGCACAACAAGTGACGAATCTCTCAAAAAAGGTTAAAATTAAATTCAGAAGAGACGCTTTGATGCAACAAGAAATCTGCGAATGTGCTGAGGAGTTACCTTCAAGTAATTGTTAAAATCAATTAACTGTTGTTGTTTTACTTAGTATTACATTTATTAACTGTGATACATCTTTCTTGTACAGTTATAATTTAATGTAACCTTACTGCGAAATTCTCAGTGAGAATATATATATGCTGTCAAACAATGTTATTACTATTTTTACATTGTTATTGTATTCATTCCAAATAAACTTGATTACATAAACTTTTTGTATTTCTTTAAATATAATTTTGAGACAATATTTAAGCGTCACTGAATATTTTCATAACAAATACATTATATTTTAATATAATCTTATTATTAAAGGTACTCGGTAAGATGTATTCGTTACACTGTTAGTAGCTGGGTGGGTATGTGATATACCCCCCCCCCCCAGCAACTGACAGTGTAACTAATAGTACCTGTTGGTATCCATCTCCTTAATATCTTATAGATTAATCATATTATTGACAACAACGTCATCAAGAAGGAAAAGTTTGCGCTTTTCATACCTGTTTTTGACCTCGTGACATATATTGAGTGCCTGGTCAACTAGAGATTGTTGATTGAAGGGCAACTCACTTTGTCAAACACATATACTCCAGGACATGTAGTATCAACAAGATGTTGAAAGATAGTGAGGGCAATCCTTAAGCACTAAAAACACAAGATTCGAAATAACCATGTTTAAATCCAGCCTTCTCCTCCACTTAGACCTTCAAGGAACCCACAAGGAGGCACAACCAGCAAATTCTTCCGCTGTAAGCAAGAAAAAAGCAAAATTCAGCCTATTTTTACAGCTTCTTTCCAGTGTCCATGGGTCTCTGGAACAGATGCACACAAGAGTTGATCCATTTTGATGGATTCAGGTTGGCCCTTGTGAGACTAGGAGGCATCATTATTACCACTGATTATGTTAAGTGTACAAAATATCACATGGAATTTTAAGGAAATTATACCAAATGCAATTTTTGTTTCATAATTCCTAACCATGGAGCAGGTCTTCAGATTTGCCAAATTCTAGAATTGGGCTGATTTTAGCAAGGAAAGCAGTTACGTACTCGGCGGATGTCTGGATGAATTTGAAAAACCCTCGGAGTGACCGAGGAAAGTGGTAGTTCCGCGAGGAGTGTACTGTATAATGGCAAACAAGCATGATTCCTGTGACCCAGTCTTTATCATTTTTAGAGTCACCCGTGATTTGAACTATGTATTTTCAGGTTGATTCTCCCTATTGCCCAAACTGTTTAGAGAATATGCCATCTGCAGAAGCCAAGCTAAAGAAAAACAGGTGAGCTGAGAACATTTCTGATCATTCAGTTCAAAAGTTGGTGTTTTGATATTGATTGCAAAAGTTGTTTATAAAATTGTCCATTTATTATCTATTATATATATTTAATCTCTCTTCATCTTGTGTACTCTTGCAGGTGTGTAAACTGTTTTGACTGCCCAAGCTGTGGGCACACCCTGACTCCACGGGCCACCAGCCAGATGGTCTCCAACCCAGATGACCCTGGAAAGTCCACACCCAAGAAGATGTTCTACCTTGCCTGTGGATTCTGTCGCTGGACAACAAGGGATGGTGGCATACCAGACAAACCCACAGGTATAGGACTACAGCCAGTATCATGTATTTGGTTTAATATTTAAAAAAAACCTCATATACACATATGCTGTTTAAATTACAAAGATGAAGACATTAAGCTACATGTTATTGTTGTGGATAGACACTTGGGTAAAGTTTGTCATATACATTTGTAATGATGTTTTCTTTGTATGTGGTGTCATAGTATTGGTTTACACTAAACAAATATTCTAATTGGTCACCTTACCTTTTTCTAAAATAAAAAGAAGTGATTTAAATATGGTTCAGGTAATAATCCTGTATGCATTGCATAAGTAATGACTTTGCAACATAATGCTAACATTTCACTGAGGATTAATAACAATATTAGAGAATTTGTATCTTTAAATCATAACCCTTAAAACCAAAAACGTCACATAGATATGGATTAAAACAATTCTAATACCTTCTTTTTTTTCTAATTAAACACATCAACAGCGTGTTGCAGATGAAATATTGTTTTGCTTTGTTAATTGTCTGCTATAGTCAATTTAAAGGGAAAGTAATTTTGCAATAAAGTTTAATTGAAATTGGTAGCTGTTCATTGTTGTTTAAACTGCTCTGGGTTTTTTTTTCACAAAACAAAATCTTGACAAAACAAAAACGATGTGTCGTGTGCAAGAACCGTGTCCCTACCTCTAAGGTCAAGGTCACACTTAGGTGTTTATTCACAATGGAGTGCTGCATATAAGGATACAGAGTATTGGTTGTTATGTCCGGGCTGTTACTTTTTCTTGTATGGACAGATTTGAAAATAACTTGCCACATGTGTTCGACATACCAAGACAACGTGTCACGTGCAAGACCCATGTCCCTACCTCTAAGGTGAAAGATACACTTAGTGTTTAGTCACAATGGAATGCTGAATATAAGGACATAAGAATGTAGGTTGTCAAGTATGGGTGGTATTTTTTATGTTCAGAGGCAATTTAAAATAACTTGCCATTTGTATTTGTTTGATCTTTAACTTTTCATGTACTGACCTTGTTCATAGGTCAATGTCACATTCGGGGGCATTTGTCACATACTGTGACAGCTCTTGTTTTTGTTCTATTTTTAGTTGATTTCCTACATGTTTGTATGTATTGGAATTTTAAAACTGACCAATTACAAAAGTTGTTAAGTATATGTTTTTTTAAAATAATTAATGTTTCATTGTGAACCTGATTTATTTTTATAATTGTTTTAAATCATTTTTCAGTGAGTGGAGGCTGGGAAGACATGGAGAATCCCTATGCTGCTAGGGTATGCATATTATTGCCTATTGAAATCATTTCTTTGGTCCCACAAGTAATTTTCAAAATACTGCCATTTAGTTCAACTCTGTTAGACTTAGAGGATAAGACATATCAGTAATAATTTGTCAATTAACATAATCTCTTATCATAACAGTACATGTTGGAGCACTTTTAATTCTGTCATTGCTTTGCTTCTCTCTGACAGTTATCAAGTCTGTTGGAGCACTACCAGCAGCTCGCCCAGCGAGAGAAGGCGGAGAAGGAGAGGAAGAAGTATGTGCGCCGTCGCAGCCATCTCATGTACGCTGTAAGTAGATCACTGTCATAAATTAATATGGGAAGATATCTCTCTGAAATTAGAGACACTGTGATGTTTAATATCTCTGCATTCCATTTCTTTTGGGTTAAGTTTGGTGTCTTTATTTGATATATTGATAATTAATCAATAAATTTTTACAATCCCTCTACCCACCAATGGTGGGATGTAAAATGTGCTTAAATAATCTAACAGCAGTGGGGGTTGGTTATACATTGTATGTAGCATCTACTCAATACTGCCATTTATAGGCTGTTTTCATTATTTAGTTGTAATTGGAGTATGAATATGTATTTTTGGATCTTTATTTTTCAATTGACATTAACTAGGACATGTCATGCTTATATTCCCAATATATATTCCCAAGCAAGTTAAATCATTGCAGAGACAGATGACTTGAATATGTCATTATGTATCATTATGTATGTATTGAAAGAGTTCTTTCTGCACCAGGCGAGTATGGACAAGTATGGGATGGTGTCTGTTGCTGCCAAGCGTAAAGGACTTATGCCACCTACAACTGGCACGTAAGTATTGATTTCTAAGTACTGCCTTAAAAGCATGAATAATATAGAATTTATTTGTGTTTCATTCTATTTTCACTGAGTCATTTACATTGCCTTTACATTTGTCTATTTAGCAATGCACAAAACTGGCTAAATACATTTAATACAGCACGATACACGAAACATTTTAAAATTTTATTAGATTCAAATGTAATATTATAAATATAATTGAGGTAAAATGTTTACACTTTTGTACTGTGTTGTTTTTCTATGTCAAATGTGAAAAGGTACAAACGCATCAGTAGGTATTTATAGATCATGCAACATTAATGACTTTTATTTGTATGCTAGGCATGTGCATAATTCCTTGCATTATTTCAGACTGAAGGAGAATGAGGAGGTAACTGTGACTATCCTGAAGGAGCCTGATACAGTGGATGAGTTTCCTCCCTTGGATGAGGACTTCTTCACCAAGCCCATCACTCTTGAGAAAAGTAGGAAAATAAAGGAATTGGGAATGTTAAACTGGAAGATTGTGAATGCCTTTTGTCTGCATCAACCATGTTCCAAAACTTTTATCTTGGCCATAACTCTTAAACCGTCTTAGATCAAATGAAACTTGGTATACATGTTGTCGGAAACAATATGCTCATGTATTGTTGGTTAGGCCCATAACTCAATAATTGTCAATTAATGCCCCTTGTACTATTGAAAACAATAACAGTCATGCAATGTTGTTTGCTCTGCAATGCTCTTGTGAATTATATGCTTTTTCTCTTCTTTTACACCATATATACCAATATTTTCTTATTTTAACTTGCTTGGAAGTGAGGGCAAATTTAATCCAGACTTTATGACAATCTTTATTTAAAAAGAGAAAGGAATTGTGATTGAGAATTTCAAAATTCATGAATTCTGTCTAAAAAAAAGTCTAAAGAACATTTGTTTCCTGTGGAAAGCAATAAACAGCAAAGAGATCTGCTTTATACAAAAGGTATATGCCGTCATGTTGTTATTCAATAACCCTTCATTTACACCGTTCTGTAATGTTTCCAGAGACTAAGATGCATCAGCGTATGTCAAGTGTGGAGTTCCAGCCTGCAGAGACAGGTGACCTCTTTCCTGGACACAAGCACCTGCTTATACGCAGGTCGTTACGCTGCAAGGTCAGGTTTTATCTCACATTTTGAAAGTTGTCAACTGCTTCTGCTTTAGAAATTGGTGCTTAAGTAAAATAATTAATGCAGATGTGAAAAGCTTTTAAGCTTCATCTGTTTAGTTTTGACATAAATATATCTTACTTTACTATGTGCCATTGAAAAAGTACCTGTGTTTATACCCTTTAACTAGTTAAAATTTAAAACACTTCGAAAATTATTTTTTCAGGAGTGTGAACACAATCTGAGCAAGCCAGAGTTCAATCCCCTCTCGACCAAGTTCAAGATTCAACTGATAGCTATGTGAGTTATTGTTGATAAATATAAATTTTCAGTTGATGAAACAAACCAAGAAGTTACTGTTTTGAAAAGATGATGAAAGAAATAGTTAAATATTGTTTTGAAAACTTGCAGCTGTCTTTAGTGAATATTTACACATGGTTATTTTAGATATTACTGGTCTATATTGTTCTTGGAACATAAATTACACTACATGTCATGTACTGGTAATGTCAATACCAGTATGTAAGACTATACTGGAGCCATAGCATCAAGGCGGTGCATTCATGATTTGAACTGAATTCATATGAATTAAAATTGTTTTAATATTACAAGAACATACCTTACATTCCCCAGCCTTCACATCCCGGAGATACGTGTGGTGCCGGGAGCAGAGTTTCGCCACAAGAAAGATACCAAGGTGACCTTGACCTTTACAAATCCAGTGAACACCAACACCAAGATACAATTCCTCCAGGTGGAGGGCAATGCTGGGGAAGAGGTCACTGCTAAGGTTTGTGTTTATATATTACTAGATGTTGCATGTCACAGCCAAGGTGTGTTGTGGTGTATTATAATTGTACTCTCCTCAATTTTTAAACTAATAAAGAAACTTGTACACATCTAGTACACATGCACGCCCTAACAATTTATCAAATAATGTACAGAAATGTGTCAAGCCCATGTCGAAATGTAGTACAGCTAAGTTTTTTAACAACACTTTTCTTATAATCGTTAACATATATATTTTTAATCCTTCAATAAGTACAGTGTTGGTGTTCATTTAAGCAAGTCATGTTAATAAGTGGGTTACTCTTTATTATTTTAAAGTAACACTATTCTGTGGGTTTCACATATTGTTTAATCATTAAGGATACTGTTAGAATAAAGCCTGTGCTTTTCACAGAAATTCAAAACAATATTGTCAGTGACAGAAATATCAAAGTGCAAAACTTCAATGTTGGTCATCCTTTGTACATGTTAAATATATTGTATACATCCAAGCTACTCACATAGAACAGTGTACATAATTATGCCTTATAAACCTCCTGGTCATTCATTACTGGGGATTTGTTTTTCATAGTCATTTAGTCTCATATGTTATATGGCACACTGTCGTAGTGCCATGTATGACACCTACATATACATGCATATACCTGACTTCGACAAAACATTTTCCCAATAGTTGGCTCTGTCTGTTTGTATTATAAGGCAAATACATTGTCAGTTATGTGCGTATAAAATACAATTAAAGTAAAGGACTCCAATTTTCAAAGAATTAACACATGAACTGCTTCTATATTGGGTATATACATGTACATTAATTACATTGTAATCTATATCTCAGTTTTCCACCATGACCTAATCTTTATTATGATACCTGTTGAATACATGCCAGGTTTGTATTGATTATTTTATATCATGTTTGTTTTAAAATTTGTTATCTATGTAGTCAATAAGATATCAAATTTATTAACATCTCTAAAACAAAACCATACTTGTTTTTCATTAATGTTTTGCTCCAGTCCTGTAATGTTTGTTTACAATGCACTTGTTTGACCTTAGTTTAAATATGAAACAATGCTTTCTATGGAAGTTCAGTTTCATGAATAAAAGGATAAGATAACAGCATTTCGTCATTCTTATGAATTTTAGAAAATAAGAATAGTAGTATACACCTCGTGTTACATTTAAAAATTTGGAATGAGCTTAAACAAATAAAAGAAAGAAAAGACCCATTGACTTCCATAGAACATTCTTTTCACATTGTATGGGAGTTTTTTCATTTCATTGTTCATCCCTGAATCTAGTTTGTTGTGTTTGTGTTGTGAAATTTATTATGTCATTAAAATAGATATATATATGCAATGACGTAGATTTTCTTTTACCATTACCAGTATTGTATTTCATATCTGTAGTTTTGGGTCAACTGTTAAGCAATGATTTAAGTTTATTTATACAGTAGATTTGAGTAGAAGACATGAATATGTTCAAGATGATCTATCCACTACCCTTTATAAACAGATCTAAACAGTAATACAGATTGTTTTAAGTCTGTGAGGGTTTTAAGTTTGAAATTTATCAAACAATCATGAATCAAGTTGCAAATATAAAACCTATTCAAATACTCAATTTAACGTTGTTTCCTGATGAACTAATAAAGGAAGTGAATAATACACCTCTCAGAATTGACTTGAATAAAAAACTTTTTTATCAAAGTCTTCTACAATAGTCAATGCCCATTACAGAGATTTATGGAGTAGGTGTATTTGTAATACTTGGGGGAAAATAGGTTGTTACCACAACAAAACTCAAGCACTAAATCAACCTTCATAAACTATGCAGTTAAACTATATATTTGTCTCGGGAGTGCTAATTTACTTTCTTATCAGAATGTCAATTAAAATAACTATATATGAATATTACATCCCACTTGCTGACATAGCTTTGAAGTTTTTAAATACTAACTTTACTACCTTACGGAAGAATGTTTAAACAATGACCATGTCTTATATATATTTATGTCAGTAGAAAATTATTAATATATGAGTTCTTCCTGATTCAAATATTATCCTTTACATAGTCAGAGTATATGGACAATTCATCACGAAAAAGACACTATCCAATGGCCACCTGATTTAATATAATCTAGGCTTAGGGTATCTAATTATTTGTTTTTGTAATGGAAATCATGACAAAAGTAAGAATTAGTTTCAATGTGATGAATCCTTTTTCTTAAAGACACATTAGCAAGACTTTCTAGCTTAACCCCAAATTTTAAATGTTCAGGATAAATCTAGAATTGTTTTGACAAAAAAAAAATATTGAATGTTTTCCAGATTGATGTTCCCAAGAAAGAGCTTGTATTAGCCCATCGTGATGATGCAACCATGTACGACGAGATGTCCAGCCAGCAGGAGTTCAAGGACGACTCAAGGTCAGCAGATGAATCTGCTTTTGTCATATTCACTTGTTGACTAATTTAATCAACATTTGTTGAAGGTACCCAAACTTATGGTATATTTCATTAGAATTCATTTTATCAACTACATCATTGCTTGTCAGATATGTTGTTCAGTCTGTTATTATACTCAAACAAAGGTTGTTCTGATTTGTTTGGTGATTTATATATATACTCATTCACTGTTCTTCAATATTGTAAATTATTTGATAGATGTATCTCAGGAGAATAATATGGCCTTTTAATTTTTTTTAGGATAGGCATATCTATATATTGACTTTCATACTGTTTTACTTACTGTACAGTTTAATATGAGATTGAATATTTAGATATTGCGCAGTTTGTAGTGAAGAAAGGTACTTGTTCAAGGGAGATTTATGAAGATTAAGCCTCATTTCAACATGTATGTTTCAGTGTTGTTGCGTTTCGGAAGGCCAACAAGCTAGGGGTGATATTCAAGGTGACACCTCTGCAGCCAGAGGGAGATGTGAAGGTATCCAAGCTTGTACTTGTGGCATAAAGTAACTGAGCATGCAGTAAATATCAGGACATTTAAATACCCCAGAAATAACAACAAAAATATGTTTGAATTCTAATGAATGGCACATGCAGTGAGGAAGTACCGACCTCTGGGTGTCAGTCAAGTGCTCTCACGAGGGGGTGACTTACACAAAGTGGTCGCCTAAAATTCCAAGAATTAAGCATTAAACAAGTTAAGAAATAATTGATATATGTATTGTACAAACGAGTTGCATTGACTTGTTGAATAATTGAAGTGAAAAACATGCATCCATCAATCAGTTATTTATTTAACATCCATATTATCAAAGGGTCTTTCTTATTATGCATACATGGTATTTGTTTTTTCTGATAGAATCACAAACTGAGTTGTCTATAGTTTTGTGTAATGATACATATTTGGCCTTAATAGTATCAAGGTTAAAAGACTTTAACATTTTTCATTATGATTCAACACATTGGAATGTCAATAATACTTGACATAAAGAAAACAATTTTGTTACAAATAGTGCACATTAAAATACTGTGCCGACAATTATAACAAAAGGCTTAAAGATGCACTCTTACTCCCATATAGCAGTACAACATAATGCAATTGATTGGATTTACCGAAAAGGATGAATAAATATCGAAAACAATGGTTCTTATGAAGAATACTCAGTATAATTTGAAAGAAAGTTGCAGAAAATACCGTATGTACACCTAAGGAGAAGATAGTTGATCACTGTAAAATTTTTAGGACCCACCAGTCAGCGGCTACAATCCTTTTATCAATAATTAATATTTTCCATTAATGCAATAATAGTAAGTGGTTAAAGGTTTATGACTCAAAATGTATGTTTGTTATAAATGTGTGCTGATTTTAAATATGAGTATCACTTTAATATTAAACTTAACTGGTAATATTTTGTTGTTGTTTTCATAAACACAGATCTCTAACTGTGGACCAGAAACAACAGACAGTGGCTTGAAATACCGATCATTGTCAACCTGGGGACCATCTCATAACAGGAGAAATAACTCTGTACCATGTTGTATATTTCAGGTGTGTTTTATTTTAAAGCACAACTACAGAAGCACAGCCACCACCCTGCCCAGTGAGAACCAGGAACAACAGACAGTCTGGCTGGAACATAGGATTAATGTCAACCTTGGGACCCTCTTACAACAGGGAAAATAACTCTGAAATGAATTGATTTTTGAATGTTCCTTTTAGAAGGAAGACCTTATTGAGTTGAGTAAAGGATTAATCTGTTAGCCTTTATAAGATAAGAATAAAAAGTAATTTAAGATTTCATTTATTGAGGTAAATAAATTCTGTGATTTATAGATTTAAATGTGTTTATCCTTGTGTGAACAAATCATGCTACCTACATGTAGATGAATGATTTATATTGGTGTGAGGAGTTCATCATTGTGTGCTTATAAATATATTATGGAATAGAATGACATGTAATACTGTGCAATAAACATTAAGACTTGATTCCTATCATGTATTTTGTATGTGTTATTTAGATTTACAAGTATGTAGGACAAACTGGGTTTAAACTGGCCCAGTAAAATACTTCATAGAAATCCTTCATAGTGCATTTGATGTATTCACATGAGGTCATTCTCAATGGGCCTACAACAACATCTCTTGATTACAAGATAAGCAATTAAATGTGAAGTGATTTCCCACAAAATAAATTGAAGGTCTTACTTAGAAATCAATTAAGCTTTTCCTAAACTGACTAATAACGACTTGTTTAAAATTAGATTCTGACTTATCTAAAAACTCAAATGGAAAATTTTATCTTGCGTGACATGTTCTGATAAAGTGGCTCCATTATGAAAAAAAATAAAAATTTACTTTCTTGTAATTGCCATTTAATATTGGTAGAACTTTGTGATCTTGCATTTCATTTTGTATGCATAAGTGATCAGCAATGCTTTTGAATAGCTTATGTTAAGGTGTAGTCATTATGGTAATGGTCTATCTCGGGTGTTGAATTTAATAGTTTGGTATATACTAAAATTATCCACATTTCCGTTCTGTACAGAGACTTTTCTCTCTATTGCCTTAGGTTTTGTCACCTT
Source organism: Mya arenaria (assembly GCF_026914265.1). Lineage (NCBI taxonomy): Eukaryota > Metazoa > Mollusca > Bivalvia > Myida > Myidae > Mya > Mya arenaria. Next base: position 41,158,757 of record NC_069123.1, on the reverse strand, counting down.
CTGCATTTTTGCTTTATGTGGAATGTCTGTCAAGCCCTTCTTTTTGAAAACTCAATGTACCCATGACCTTAAAATGTGCTTAAACTTAATACTTTAAAATCATGTTTAGATGAAAAAGGAAGTACTTTCTATGAAAGACAGTTTGCATTTTTTGTGGATATTTGGTCTTATTCCTGAATGTAATTGTCAACATGTATGTATTACATATATAATGTTGTGCTGATTGTACTGTGCTCTATATGTTATGAATTCACTTAAATAAAATTTTATTGCTTAATGAGTGTTTTTCGTTGTATATTGTTTATTAGCTAGCGACATTGACAGTTTGTAGATTCTAAGAAGTTGATCATAGGATACCTTTGTGTGATGCTGCTTATTCTTAAAGATATATCAAATGATTACTATTGAATAATTGATACTTGTGTTGACTAAGAACCTACTGTTCTGTACAAAATGTTAGCTGATTTTCCCTTGTCACAGGGAAAGCCCTTGTATAATGCTCTGAAGTGTTTCGACTTGACAAGGAAGTGATTAGGTGTTGGATTTTGAGCAATGCTTTCTTGGTTTTATTGAAATCATCCAGACTGTCATTGAAGCAATAGAATATACAATGAAGTTTCTTTGAAGGTAATTGATCTTGTTTTCCTCATTTTCTTTTTCTCCTCTAGAATGATAAAATTTAACTCTTATTTTGCCTTGAGGTATTTGTTCGTCTTTGTGTCTGTACCAAGATGGAGCTCTCATTAAGAAATTTCTTGTTACCTCGGTAAAATGTTGGCCAATATGCGCTCATCCTAAGTATACCAGGTGTTTACTATTGAAAAAGAAACTGGAATAATGGGCTGATACTGGTACTAACTAAGCTCCTACTGTTCTGTACATTATCATGATGGCTGATTTTTCCCAGTCATGAGGTAAGACCTTGCATTATAGTCAGAAGCTGAATATGCTATACATACATGTATATATAATAATATATATATATATATATATATATATATATATATATATATATATATATATATATATATATATATATATATATATATATATATATACATATGCACAATAACGCATATTTCGGATACCTATTGATCCAAATATATTCAACAGTCACTGAGTATCGCTGTGGTTGACTGACTCACAATTGGAGTGCCCTGGTGGGTGGTTCTACATTTAGTTCTGACTTTACTGGGTGTTGTCACTTCCATATGAAAATGCGTAACATATTATTTTCAAGACCGTACTATAGAAGGACATAGAACATACTTACAAAAGCTTTAAATTGAACCATCGTATGCTTTTATGATAGGATAGATTTTATCCAATATATATCAATGTAAATGTTATCTAACTAGAAGTATTAAAATACAGTGTGGACACCAACATATACGCATATTTCGGACACTTGTAAGTATGGAGATGAAACTTGTAATGTAAAACGTTTATTCACATACATTAGAATTGGATATTGATAAGAACAATAAAGCGTGTCAAGACGGTGAATAACAAAAGTAGACCAGGAAGTTATATAAGGTGTTGGATTTTATTGCTTCGTTAAATTTAATGAAATAACCAGAGTATTGTTGAAAAAAGGAATAGGAAACTACAGTAATTGGTTTAAAGGTAAGCGATCTCGTTTTCATCATCAACTTATCACTCACTCTCCATGTGATCATTTTCCCTCTCGCACCATCTGGTGATACTTACAGACACAACTGCGTAATACCACTTTTACGTATTATTTTAGATTTTCTGTTTTCCTTTTAAATTCATTTATATTCAAACTATGATTGAGTTTAGTAAAGAAACAAACAGGGCGGTAGTCAGAACTGTTATGTTGTATACGTCACAATGGAGTTAAAACTACACACAAAACTTGTAGTGACTCGAGATACCCGCGTGTGTGAATATGTATTATTGTTTGTTTAACCATTACTTCATATTTTAATAGAATATACCCAAATATCAGTAAAAAAAGTGTCAGAACTAAGTTAATGCGTACTGTTTTTTAGAATTCACCGAAAGTCACGGTGGTTGACTGACTCACATCCGCGGGTGGAGCTACCCTGTAATTCTGATACGATTCATTATAGTCCAGACTTATGGCTGTTCCCCCTTCCAAATGAAGGGCACTCTATTTTGTTTTGATGACCGCATCAAATTTATAATTCGATATGCTTTTTGGACAGGTTATCAGTTATTAATAGTATCCATAAAGAGAACTAACAGCGTTGACACCAATTTATCAATCGTAACAACTCGGCCATCTCCGGCAAGCTTCGCCATATCTTGATACTAGCCGAGTAGTTCCGATTGACCAATTTATAGGCAACTAATGTGACATATTGCCGTGTTTTATTGAAAACGATCACATTTTTGGTCACATTTCATTTAAAGCTTCACTCTCACAGATTGAATGTTTTGACATTTTTAACCAGGTTTTCACAAAGTGAAACCTGGTTATAAGAATGACGAACGTCGTTGTTCGGGCGGGCCGCGTCAAACTCACCTTTCAGTAAGGGTTGACTTATCTTGACCAAACTTGGTCTATAGGAAGAGTTTATGGATACCTTTCATGGGATTGCGTTTGGGGTCCCTAGGGTCAAGGTCACTGTTACTAAAAATAGAAAAACTGAATAACTTTAGTTAGGGTTGACATATCTTGACCAAACTTGGTCTATAGGAAGAGTTTATGGATACCTTTCATGGGATTGCGTTTGGGGTCCCTAGTTTTGTATTGGAACGAGCCAATTTTTTCGAAAATTCATGGAAACCAGTTATATAAAACTGCTGACAAAAAATAGACCGCAGATTTTTATATTTAAGCTGAAAAAATGGTGTTTTAGGAATTTTTCTTAGTTTCAAGCTATAAAACATTAATTTTCGAACGGAAAGATGATAATATACGATCTGATTTTTTGTCAGCAATCTTATATATCATTGGTTTGGAGATATGTATGCAAAAAATTGCTCTTTCCAAGACAAAAATTAAAAAGTTGTAAAAATGGTATATCTGTGAGAGTGCAGCTTTAAAGGGACTGTGTCACAGACACCAAAAAAAGTTTTTTCTGTAACGAATCTCAGGACAATTATCTAATAGAAAGTGTTACGCTTTGATATCATAATTGTAAAAAAATACCAAAATGTAAAAAAAAAGATGTGTCGGAGACCGGGTTCGAACCCGCGTCGCCAAAATTGAAGTCCAGCGTCTTACTCACTGAGCTTTAAACACTTATTCCAATCGGGTGACATAATTAAGCTTTACACCTACCTCGGTAATATCACGTGATAACACCGACTAGCCAATCACGCATAAGGAATGAATTCTACCTGGTAGACATACCCAGTAATATTTTTTAATGGAAAAATACGAAATAACTGCTAAACTTAAATAATTTGTAAACTATGTGGTACTTCAGTTAGTAAGTTTCAATGAATTGTGCACATCGATGCCAAGTTTATGTAAGTTTTCGAAAATTTTCTCCTTTTTTTTCGCTATTTTATCATACGTGAGACAGCCCCTTTAAAGACGCATATTGGCGAGTACAAGCATGCTATGGCAGTATGTGAAAACATTATGTAACGACCTTTAAAACACGTAGACACCAGGAAGTAAAAAGATAGAATTAGGTGTTGGGTTTTGAACAAATTTTGTCCTTAATTTGAATGAAATCATCAAGAATATTGTTGAACATGGAATAAGAAACTACAGTGGTTATTTTGGAGGTACTCGCTTTTTTGCCATATTCTCTCTCTCTCTCTCTCTCGCTCTCGCTCTCTCTTGGCGCATAGTTACACATGCTGATCATTTTCTTATTTTTTGTATTTTACTTTTTTCATTTAAACTTATTTCTTTTAGACACTATGACTGAGTTTAGTTAATAAGAAACAAACATGGCGTTAGTCAGAACTGTTTCGGTTTGTATGTCACATTGTAGTTAAAAGTTAAAATTGACCTTATATTTTTATATTGTTATTAAACACAAATGTGTAAGAGACTCGAGTCACCGCCTTTACGCGTGGAAAGAAAATTTGAATAGCTATTCAATATATAACCATTATGCAGTTAAATAAGTAATTGGCCAATTGAAAATGAGTATTTTATTACGTCCAGTTTACTCATGTATATATTAGGATGTTCAATATTGCGGTATGGTTATACCCCGTTTATATCGCGAGATTCAAATAAAATTATTTAGAAAAGCTCTGATAACGAAAAAACTATTAAGTAAATAAAAACCTTAGTAACAAAAACATATTCCCAACAATTTTTAGTTAGTCATTTCTTGGTTTTATTATGCTATTTTAAGGCTCGTTCGTGCGCACTGACTATTTAAATATAAATTGTTGTCCGGTTAGCGCAGTGGTTAGCGCGCTCGCTTCTCACCTAGGCGACCCGGGTTCGATTCCCGGCTTGGTCGCATGTGAGTTTGGTTTGTGGTCACCAAGCCGGACAAGTGGTTTTTCTCCGGGTTCTCCGGTTTCCCCCACAACACAAGACCACACTCTGGCGTAAAATCGTGCCAACGAGAGTGATTAATATAATGTTGTAATAACTTGTTTCGCAATCATTGTAAAATAAATATGTTTAAACTATTTAAATATATAATGTTCTTCCTACTGAAATGCTAAGAAGACGAAATAATCACATAACTATTTCATACTAGGATTTGTTACGAGTCGACATATTATACTCACTTTTATTGATAGAGTTTAGATAAGCTTCGATGAGCTTATTAACATATTTCCATGACGAGCCCATGAGTATTGTGAAATGGTTAGGGTTAATATTTGGTATGGTTTGGGCCGACTTATCGTCGAGAATAAATCAGTCATAACACCTGTTCACTAATTTTGTCTAGAGCACCTTCGCGAATGCCTTTAAACAACTTTTTCTATTACAAGTCATATATAAAAATTAAAGCATTATCGATATAATTTATGTATTTTTTCAACACATTTTTTTCAATGGCCATATAAACGCCCCCTTACAAAGGGAAAATGTTGGTCCAACAAGCAAAGTCGTCGAGTTAACACCCCCCCCCCCCCCACTCCCTCGATTAGACAAAGTAAATGGCATGGAAATCCACCCACCCCCCCACTCCCTCGATTAGACAAAGTAGATGGCATGGAAATCCACCCCACCCCCCACTCCCTCGATTAGACAGAGTAGATGGCATGGAAATCCCCCCCCCACTCCCTCGATTAGACAAAGTAGATGGCATGGAAATCCCCCCCACTCCCTCGATTAAACAAAGTAGATTGCATGGAAGTCCCCCCCCACTCCCTCGATTAGACAAAGTAGATGGCATGGAAATCCCCCCCCCCCCCACTCCCTAGATTAGACAAAGTAGATGGCATGGAAATCAAACCATCTGTTGGTGAAATAGTCCAATCAAAACATGAAATACGGCTTCAGAGTGAAGGACTCTTACAAACATTGGATTTGAGACCCCATATGGCCCACTTTTAAAGTCTACCTAGATTAAGATTCTGACCACAGTTTGAACAATGTTTGACCTCTCAATACTAGTATTTGGTTTCGGACATGATTTTTGAAAGATTTGACCTAGTAACCTAGTTTCTGACCACATGCGACCAAGTAGTCAAACTAGTCATTTATTTTATGAAAGAAATAATCAGATTAAATTTCATAATTGTATAGTATGTTCCTAGCATCAGTTCTTATATTTGACCTACTGACCATCTTTTGACACTAGATGGCATAGTTTCAAACAATCCTAGAGTTAATCGAGGAAAACAGTCGTTTCATGAATATTAGACCAAATATTATGTCTTTAGTGCGCTCCAAACATAAATGTAATTCCCTGATTGTTTTGTTTTTGTTTTAAGTTATTTCAAGAGTTTAAAAACGTTCTGATAAAGTTGGACCAAATATAATGTCTCTAGTGTGGTCAAAATATTTTCCTAAGATTTGACCTAGTGATCTAGTTTTTATCTCATGTGACCAACACTTATAAGTGGTCTAGATTTCATGAAGGGACATTCTGACCAAGTTTGAACATCGTCTGACCAATTCGAGCACGATATGGTTCTAGGTAAAATGTGACGAATTGGTGGACGGACGGACGGACAACTCTAGGACAATATCCCCTGACGTAACCTTCGATTCGGCGGGGGTTGATAAACGGGCATTAAATTTAATTTGGGAAATGATATCATGGCATGTCTATTGATCCATTATACTATTGTTAAAACTAAAAACAGGTTAACGCAACTGTTTGAAATTCGGCAACCGTATATCTTTCGATATTTACAATTTAGTATAACCAAATAACTGCCTAGATACAAGATACAAACACAACCAATTAAGTAAAAGAAGTACTGTTACAGTCGTTGTATTAAGTTTGTTTAAATTTATTAAGAACTGGTGCCGGTGACCATGGAATTATTCATTATCCAGGTAATGGTAATATTGATTTCTGTTTAAAGAGTTGTAATAAATCTTGTTCTAAACAAAACGAGATTTCTGTTTTAGCTTCTGAAATATTTTACACTTTCTTTTTTCAGCAAATGGCGCTGACTTTTAAAACCTACGCAGAATTCCCGGCGCAAGCTACGGTAACATTCCATTTTCATTTAGTTTTTAATGCACGCACATATAAACGTTGTTATGTCTGTGTTATGTGCCGTAACAGCCACAGAACTCTCTAAGTGTTCACTTAAACTGTTGGAAGTTTTTAAGTTATTAAACAACAACCGTTCGAATGTCAGTTCTTTATTGTTCCACGTTCTTTCTAAGTATAATAATAAGTTCTAAATACAGCATGACATTTAAGGTAATCCCGCATCCTAACTGCCGTCCAATAAGGAGAGTTATGTGGCTGTTACGTCACAGTTATGAAATCAAAGATAATCAGCTTACGGGGCGGTCCATGGTTTGAAATAAGAGGGGGTAAGTTTAGGCGTACGTCCCTTCCAGCGATCCAACAAGTATTGACTAAAACGTAAACGTAGACCTCCTCTTATTTTTATAGCGTATTTAATTTGATTTGTTTTTATCACATGCCTATTTTTTCTGTCATTAAGCCATTAAAAGTTCACATGGACTGTATACTGAGGGCATAAAATTGAGTTCATTTTTTCCAGGAAATAAACGGGAGCCCTGAGTTTCCATAGATGTCGCTACCTCCTTGACGTATATACAGGTTTGTATTTATTATTATATACATGTTCACATTGCCGGTGATCGTGAGATCAGCTCCGAGTCCGACGGAACTTCTCACTGGTGGTGGTGTTAGTAGTTTATACTCCGGTTCCCGGCGTGAGCACATTGAAGAGTCCCAGAGTGACAGTTCAACCACCGCACACCTATCCTGGGCAGACTATCAGGCGGTTAACCAGTACTAGGTGCCTTCACCTCTGCAAGGAACTGACAACTGTTGTACATGCCAGGGGCAGTGGTACAGTGCGAATGGTCGTAAAAAGGACTTCATAAACAATCACAACAGAAGTGACTTGGTCCGGCCGGGAATCGAACCCGGTTTGTCCGATTCACAGTCCAACACTCTACCGATTGAGCTAACCGGGCGGACACTACTCACTGATTCTGGGCACGGTCTTAAGTACCAAGGAAACTTCACCGCTGACATCACGAGCTCGAAAGACAGACCCCCTCCCCCCCCCCCCCCCCCTGGGGGGGGGGCATGAAGGACAATGGTGGTGAGGACATGCCAATTTGTTGTCACATAAGTTATTTTTAAATACTAAAACAACCCACTGTTCAGAGTTTTCATTACCAGCATGCAGCAAATGGTTTGAGTTTGAAAAGATGGTTATCCGCCATTCAAATAACAACGTAGGATATTACGCATGTCCTATTTTTAAATTGGGGATTTTCTTGTTTCGATATAATTATATGCATGAACATTTTCAATGTCGAACTATTGCTCTCTCTATTTTCCTCTGGCCATTTAATGGCCGGAGTGTGTTTAAAACCCACATTTGTGGATATTTGTGTTTAATGATACCCATGGAGTAAGCTTGAAAACACGTTGAACGGTAAAGTTATGTTTATTACGATATATTTACATCCGGAAATATCCGTTTTGATTTTGTTTTATATTCCGAACCGAAACTGTTTTCTAGAAATAGGTTTAGTATTAAAAAGTAGCAATAATTTGTCAACGAAACTTAATTTTGTAAGACATTCCTCGGCTGAATAACTGTGTCTTCGGCACTGTACAGTGTGTACTGTAAAGTCAATGCGACTTGACACGCAGCAACTTGGCGCGCAGCTATTGCGCAGCATTTCCTTTTCGTAGTAGATGTCGGAAACTTACTCGCAAACAAACGGTCACATGTTTAAATGCACAAATAGGTTAAATAAGATCTACATTTTCTCATCGAACAAGATGTGAACCAGAGCGCACGCGCTCCCGATACACTCGGACAGAGCTCTTTAAAGCAAGTATCCACCTTTTAAATAAAGATCAGTTGAACGTAACCATGGGAATTTCCCATAAATTGTTAGTTTCCGGTTTCATTATCATTAAAGTAAACAGCTGGATGCAGACGAAGACGGAAATGAAAATGGAAACAATGTCAGTTTTACGATTGATTATCAGTTTATGAAGTGAACGAGTCGTACTTTACAGGTATTGAATTTTACATGACGTGTGATTTGGGAGAGAAATAATTTAATTTCGGTCCCACTGAACCAATTTTAAGCCCCATCTTAGTCCACCTAAATGGCCGTCAACGAGTCTTTTGACGATTTTTTTTAAATATGGCAGACTCGTTATAGGGATACATTTAAGAAATGTCAAAATAATAAAAAAAACAAGTATCCCTGATCGCTCATTATTGTAGCTAAGCCCCATCTGAGAGAAGGATTGCTTGTTATTGGCCCCCAGCGTCCACATAGGGACAGGGTGCGTATGAGTGCAACTGCTCAGAGGCCACGACCACACACCAATTACCTTAAAGACAAAAAATGTCTTATTGTTAGGCTAATAAACAAAAAAGCGACGTATTACAATTATATCTGAACTTGTTCAGTTTGTGTCTTTGTTACTGGTTGAGAAGCAGTTTCCGACAGTTTTTACAAGTGTTTAATGATTTATTCATACGTGTTGAAATTCCTACTTAAATTGTTCACATTTTAGATAACTACAGCTCAAGCTGCTATTGTCGATATATTTTTCACATGTGTGATGTCACATATTATCTAATGGGGGCGCCAAGAGGGTACTTACACTGTTCTAATTAGCTGTTGACAAGAAGCAGTTTCCGACAAATCAAATACGCGGCAGATTTTGGGTGCCTATTGTGTGTTTTTTTATCCATTTATTCAATATACTAAATAGAAGACTATAATACGAGAACTATTATTTAATTTTTCAGCATTTACCAAAAACTAAGCCTAAAAACTTACGCCAGTCAATCATCATTCTGGAAATCAGGCAGACACTAAATAACAATGATATTTTGTTTCATTTCTAATAAGAACTTGTGTTTGTAATCATTCTAGTGAATGTTGGTGTGAAACTAGCATGACAACAGTGTTCGCAAATATGTACACAATGATCATCGTTTGTATAAGTCAATTAAGGACAACCTTGTAGCTATTCATAGATATACAAATTAGGTTCACACGCATGCGCAATGCGCTGCGCATGACGATCCCCCACGTGCAAGTTTGTGTACAAATTGAAAAATAAACATTAAATATTAAATAATAATAAAAGTTATTTACGTGTCTCGGTAAAAACTTCAACTTTTGATTGCCTAGTAACTATACTGGTAATTGAATTGCAATACCTTCTTGATGAAGATCAAAAGAAAGTACGCGAAAAAGCGATTTGTCGGAAACTGCTTTCCGTCGGAAACTGCTTCTCAACCAGTAGAACTTTAACCAGCCATATCGCTTGAGTCACTCAAGAGTAATCACCCTTCAATTATATAAATAACCTCAGATTGGACTTTAAAAGATAAGAGAAGATTTATTTTGAGTCGGCAAGATAGCAGCAAGTACATCATAAGCTTGTGCGATCAACTTAACTAAATTCTTTAGTTTAGCAGCCTTTTTTTACAATCCTTACCAAATTTGGTCAGCATTTGTATGGACAGAATATATAGCCAGGTTTGATAACCAGCCTCTGTCACTTGAGTGTTTTCACCCTTGAATTGGCAAAAACTGTCTTAACAGTGTTCCTTTACTAGCTAACTGTCAAATCTGAACCAAACTGGCTTTCCTTGGATAGTATGATTATTAAAGAAAATATACAGCTTCATCGAACATTAATGCCATTTTAAAACCAATATGCATAAAACATGCCATTTGACAAACCAACTACCTGCTAATTTCACCCAATTTTTCCAGACTTAAAGTGCACTATGCCATCATCAAATCAACACATTTGCCTCCTTAACACCGTATAACTAGTACATGCATGTATACATGAACATTTATTGTTCAATGTTATCCAACAAAACAGGGCATATAATTATCAATTTGTTTTTTCTTTACACATATGCCAACATGAAAATTGCAAATGTTTTGAAGAGAAAAATCTTTGCTGAGCATAAGTGGTTACCCTGCTGCTTGCATTGATGATGCAATTGTGTTTTGTTTGTTCTGCATGGGTCAATTTGATTGTGTATACACATACAAGCTGGCATATATGTATGTAAATTTTTGCATAAACACAGTCTTGAGTATTGTTTATTCGTTTGCATGGCTTTGTTGGACAACCTTTGACTACCGGTATCAATTTGAAGGTATTGTACTGGGGGCAAGGTGTGTAGTTATGCCACACTTCTTTTGCCATGCCTGGAAAATTGTTTCAGTCATGAAATTAAAAACATAATGCTTGTTATAAGCTCCAGAAATTTAAGCTAACTTTAAAAAAAGTATCATAATTGAATTATTAGTTTTTAATGTAAAACTGATTCTTTGTAAGTGAATTTTTCTATTGTGCTTGTTAAGGTTTTAACACAAGACCCATATATAGAAACTCAACCAGATATGGACAACCCAGAAAGCTCAGTGGTAGATATCACTTTGAATGGGCATTTCCTTCTCATTGGGAACCTCCATTTTCCTGGTTTGATAATGCCAAATACAAAGTATTAAAAATGCCACTTGTGGCTTCCTTGGCTGAATTAAACGTTAAATTAAATGTTGGTATTACTAGTGTAACTGATAAACATTTCACCGGATATAGACATTTTAAAGAGAGACATGTACAGCTGCAGGTAATTTCAAGATTTCATCATTCCCTGGTTTTCAGTGTGTGAAATGTGAATGAGTTGCATGCTTGCAACATGTATAATGAAAACACACATGATTATAATACTATGATTTTTGGTGGTTTATGGAGTTTTATCAGTGAAATAAAAATGATATTTCACTTCTTTAAACAGTGAGTTTCACATGAAATAGAACTTTTTAAGTTTATATTTGAATCTCATTACGCATTGGTTTTAATAGGTTTTAATAGTAGAATGTATTTGCTTCCTGAACCTTTTTAAATTCCCCATAACTTTGCCATTACTACATGTTACCAGGATGTTAATAGCCGAAGATGTGAATTGTATTTAACCACTCTATTTTTTCAGATTCACTTTTGTGAGGCTCGTTTTAAAAAAAAACAAAAAAACTTTTGAATAAAGAAAAGGACTTATTAGTGTATTATGTATCAAAAAGATAATGTTTAATACCAAGGATGTCGATGTGAAAACAAAAGAAGTTCAAACCTCACTAAACTATTTCAAAGACAGTAAAACCAGTGACTCAGAGGATCTTGAAAGTCAAATAAACAACCTTAAAGCTAAGATAAGACAACTGACAGAAGAACTGGAGCAGACCAGAGAAGACAACAGCTTACTTCAGAGAAAAGTCAAGTCCTACCTAACACTGAGTATGTACTTGGTCCAGTTTTCTTCATTGTTTTTACAATTTTGAAATGCATTGTACTTTATCTTGTGTCATTGTACTTTATCTTGTGTCATTGTTTGATACTTGTTTATGAAATAGTTAATAATACCAGCATGATGTTTATACAAGCAAACAGGACACTATGTAAATGTTGGAAGCAAGCACGTGTTAGAAACAAAATTAGTTCTTTATTATATATCCTGTACAGAATTTTAATGCTAAACCCTGCATCATCAGAAATTTTAGTAAAATGCATTTCATTACTGATCACCTTGTTTTCACCCAAAAAGTTGTATAGTCAAAGCCGCAGTGTTGTTCACATCTTGCAAAAACTTTTACCTTGCTTATAACTATAATGTTTTAAATATGAAATGAATCTAAATACATATAACACAAGTGATGCATACCCCAATTATGTGTATCAAGGCCCATAACTCTGTCTTTAATAATTGGTTAGTTTTGCCCTTTGATCAAAGCATAAGCCCGAGCTTTCAGTGCTTCTGTAGTTCATTGACAGCTCATTACAATCCGGTAATAATTCAGCGTGTTACAAGTAGTTCCTTATTCTCATGTTTGTGTTTGGCAGGTGACATCCTGAAAGAGTACAAAGACGAACTTCAAGCCTTACAGACGAGACACAATCAACTGCTTAAGGAATTACAAGACAAACCAACCATGAAGACGGAAACTGAGGTAATGTTGAATTATTTGTATAGAATATACTGTATCATACTGTAGTCCAGAGTAAGGTATTGTGTTATTTAGTATACCCCTGAAGAACAAAGTTTAAAGGGGATACAATCGAGCCACCTTGTGGTTGGTCTGTTGGTCAGGTGCAATTTCTTTGTGCAGAGGTTAACTTGAACACTTTTTGATGGAATTTAATTTAACTTTATACGATGATAGAACATAATGAGAAGTAAGGCAGTGCTTTGAGTGATTGCCCTTTGTTACAAACAATAAGAGCATACAAGAACGTATACTATTTTAGTTAATCACAGAGTTACTGCCGATTGTTTCTTTTTCTTGTCCAGAGCATAACTTGAAATGGAATTTGATTTAACCTTTAAATATTTGTACAATTTTAAAGCACAATGAGAGGAAGCATAACTCTATTTTAGCTAGTGACATAGCTATTGCCCTTTGTTACTTTTTCTTGTCAGCAGCTTAATTTTAACTATACAATATACTTTGGTCAAGCATGATGAGTGGAAATGAAATGCAGTGTACAATAACCTGGTATGGCCTCTTACAAAGAAATTGTTTGCAATTCCTGTGTTTGGGGTACTGTCACTCCTCTGCTTTGGCAGCTATAGTAATGATAAGTTAATTCCCTTATGTAATTTGACACATGGCTGAAGAAATTGATGCCAATTTGACACATGGCTGAAGAAATTGATGCCATTAGTAGGTGTGGACCAGTTTAATATAACCAGTAAATAAGGTATATTGTTCAACATATCAATTCTTACTTAAGTCTAAAAAAAGTTTTGTTTCCTGACCTAACCTAATTTCTTTCAACCAGCTCAGACTGCTGCTCTTATTTTTTATAACCATCACATACATTTTGCTGGCCAATATTTTATTTCTCTCTGTTTTGGATAAATTTTTGAAAATTTCTTGTAGTTTCTTTGTTAAGTAGTGTAAATGTACCCAGGCAACGTAGAGACAGGTTCAGTGCAATATGCACGTGTTTAAATGATACTGAGCTTTCTATCCTATTATTTTTGACTGTGAAATAAAAAAATGTCAGGCTTAAGTGTCAAATGCTTGCTTTCACATAAACAGTCATGACCACTGCATTTGTTTCAAGGACCAATATTACTAATGTGATCAGTTATTTATCAGTAAGAGGAGTGACCACCAAATACCATAATGACAGTTGAAGCTGCATTATGCGATTCCTAATTTTGGCTTCTGATGCAATGTTAAATTACGTGTCTCCTTGAATATCTCTTTTATCAGTTATTTCTCAATTATATCTTATCAATCAGCAGATATTGATTTTAAATAATCTGCATGACGATAATTTTATCTAATAAAGGATTTGTTTATTTGAATATAAATAATAAATGTCATGTATCGTTCTATAATCACATGTTTGTCCCTTGTTCCATTTAGCCCCACAAAAGTGAATCCCCTACACCTGGAAACGACCTTGGCCCGAACAATGGACATGACCTTGCACAATGGACTCAACGAGGTGAACTCAAAGGAACAAACACACAGAATATGCGTAAACCAATTGAGAGCACTGAATACACTGGAGCAATCTCTGAGGATATATTACGCCAAAGTGACAGGAAAGTCACTACGCAGGACCTTTTTGATGTAGTCAATACTGAGCCTTCAAAGTCTAGCGGAGGTTCAAAGTTGATACATGGATCTTTTCAATCAAATGACTTTAACAATGTTCGGCTACCATTTCGTGACTCGGTCGGTATGCAGGAGAGCATGCCTCCAGAGGATTCACAGCCTGATAGTTCTAGTTCCATAACAGGGCTAGGGTTCCATAATGTATCCAGTAATGACCTTTCTGGGGCTCGTCTTTCTTCTCGCCAGGATCTTATGACATTTAGCCATGAAATGCCTCCAAAAATGACACAGGTATGTATCATAAGTTCTTAACTATTTAGTGACAATTTCTTATTAAAAATAAATCTCCATTTTCTGGTTTGTTGCATTATTAAAGTATAGAACTTGACTAGGAGTTTTGTTTAATCTGCTCCCTGATATAATAAATTATATAATAATTGTTACTACTTTACTAACCCTCTAACTATTAAAGAAGGTTGAATGAATATTGGTACTCAATTAAGCTTAACCCTTTTTCTAATAATAAATAATAATTGTGCACTTCTAGAGTCAAATATCAAACGAGGATGAAGATATTGAGAGGATCACCCAATCTCTCCGGCAACTTGACGAGGGCAGCCCAGACTCTGTTAATGTCATGATGTTAATGAGCAATGTACAGAAGCAAATGGAACGCCTTAAACAGTACAAGGTACAGTTACACCTCCTCTTGTTGTCTCTTACATTGTAGTTCCAAACTATTGCATATAAACTCAAAATTGATTCAATAGCTCAGAAGTAGAGCATTTGTTATGTGTGTCATACAAAAACATATTAAAAATTGGTACCCTAGCTCCTTTGCCTGACTATTAGCATTATGAGGGTAGTTCTGCGAAATTTTGAGTACTCAGTACTGGTTAAAACCTTGGAAAGTTTTCTCTCGTGTATCCATTCTTTATGCTGGGAATGTCGAGAACGAAGGGTTTTTTCCAATAGTGCTTGGGTATTTTTCCCAGCTCTTCTAGTCTTTAATTTTGCTGATATCTTGTTATGTCTGAAAAGGCTCTCATGTCACAACAAGCCAAAATGCAGTCAATTTGCCAGTGGACCTTTGTAAACTCATAGAAAAAAATATGTCATTTTTTTCGTCAGTGTACAATTAAATGTTATAATACATTGAAATATTAACATGAATTATTCACCACCAAGCCTTGAAAATTTCTATACTATCTATTATTAATGAGTGTAACACTTATTTTATAAATTATGCAATTTTAACACTCACTTAGGAAAATAAAACTTTGACAAGCATGGAACATATTTAAGACATACCGTACTTACTTTCTGTGCTGTAGAACTGAGAACCTTCAAACATTACAGCTTTTGCATCAGTTCTATGTAAACTTTCAACACTTAGAGTTTGATTTTGCTGGCCTATCACGTTATGATTGGAGGGACAAACGCATTAAGTCAAAAGACAATACACAACGATATATTTAAATATGTCTGTCATCATAGGTAAATCATGATTGGCACTATCTGAATATACCTGTCAATGCATGAAGTGGCTTTTTGAAACGGACATTCAAAGGGGCTTCATTGCTTACAATTACCATCAATCACGAGCCAACAGCTAGATACTCTATCATAAAGCTCATAGATCTTCATGGCAACATTCTGTTCTTAATGCACAGCGAAATATGTCTGTAAGATTTGTACTTTTTGAGTTCCCGCTTAATCTTTTAAATTGTTACACCCTTACAATTCAAAGTTAGGGTGAGTATACAATAATGGGCTGGTCGGTCAGTCAGTTGGTCGGCCTGTCTGTCTTGTCTGGATCATAATTCATGAAAGGGTCAACATAAAAAAATTCTACACATGTTCTTCCACATAACATACTGGTCAAGTTTGACTTTGTTACTAACCACTCATTTTGACAGAGTTATGGCCCCTTTTTCAACTTAGAAATAGAGAAAAATGTGTTATCCAAATCCATAAAAATATTAGCAGATTTAAAAGTATTTGTTACACAATGAAATCATGTTAAACACCATAACATACAGGTTAAGTTAAACTTTGGTTACAAACCACTGATATTCGACTGAGTTATGACCCCTTTTCAAAGAAATAGTTTACTGTTCCTGAGTACCAGACAGCATGTGGGGATATTCGTTGACAGCTCTAGTTCATTAAAAAAATCCCAAGTGCCTTCCACTTAACAAGGGTTCAAAAAGCATGTTTGGTATAACATATTTCCATATGTTTAATATTGATATTTACAAATTTTATGGTCATCTTAAGTTAAGTATCTATAGACCGATTGTTCAGAACTTACATGGTTAAAGTTCACAACGTGATAAGCAACATATTTGTTAACCTTTAACAGTTGTTTTAAATCTGGTTAGAAATACTGCAGATCATAAGTGTATCTGTGAATGTTTTGATGTTTACTCTAAAAAAGTTCTGAACACTCGGCCCAATGTTAATAATGTCATTCCTGTTCACTGTCAACTTCCTCACTGTGGTTTAATGTTAACTGTTGTTTATTGATTAATCAATGAGAAAAGTAAACATAAAGAAATCGTTTTTAGTTCCATTATTACTTAAGAATGGAGTTTATACAAAAAATGAAATGGGCGTTGAGTAAGGTTCAATAATTTTCATCAGATTTTTAGCTTGACTTTTCGAAGAATAAGAATACCGTCCATTCAATGAACTTTATACAGTCATCCAAGGACATTGCACAATTAGGTTACATAATTCCATATTATCTTTACACTAATTATGGCCCTTCATCGACGTTAAAGTTTAAGCGCAAGTTGGGATTTTCACTAATAACTCCTTTACTGTTTTATTCACTGGTCTTCATACTTCACACACAATTGTTGATGGCCATCATACAATTAGGTAACATAACTCCATGTTATCCAAAAGACAAAAATGGGCCTTGGTGGACGATGTTTGGTTTGGTTAAATTTGGTTAAAGTTTTAGGGCACCTTGAGGTTTTTACTCCGATATCAAATAATGTTCATTAAAAGGCCATCACACTATAAGGTAATGTAACTCCATATTAAATTATTAACTTAAATACATATGATAATAATGATGGCCGTTGATTGACTGTTTTTACTTGATCGTTTTTAACAGGCAACATAACACATCATTAATGCATTCATTTCTAAGACAGTTGAGTGAGCACGCTGTCCTACAACAGCTCTTGTTGTCTATACATTGCATGAATATGCATATGAATAAGATAGAATCACTATTATATTGCCTAGTTTTATAGTTGTAGATTCGCAAGGTAAATTTAAATTTAATTTCCATCATGTTGGAAATGGGATCATGTTTATTGGCCATTATGACCCAAAAGTGTTCTCATCTGGAGTTTAATATAAAAAATGGGGCCTTTCCACATTGGGCCAATTTTACTGTACTGAGTAGATGGGCTTTCTTCTAAGCAAATTCCATAAACAAAATCTGTACTACTTACCCTATTCTTTTGACATTGGAACCTTACAAGTATATTGTATATTTTCAAAGTTAACAGTTAAAAGCATTCTTTCAGAGAGTAAACTCAGTTCTTATGGAAAAGTTCAACGTCCTTATAAGGAAAAACAAGGACTCAGAGTAAGTATAAGGGTTGTTCAGGAAGGTTGTGGAATCTTACCATAAAAAGAGAAAATATTGTTGAAAATGTTTGAAAATCTGTACACCTTAGGTTCATTGCAATCAACATTGATGGAAGAAAATCATTGTAAATAGCACTGAATCTTTTTTATATATTATAAAAAAAAAATAACATCAATTTATATTCTTTTCATGTTGAAATTCCTCCAAACTTCCAGAAAACCTCATATTTTATTTATAGCCATAAATTGTACGTGCATAGATTTAAGTGTTGATTGAAAAATAAACTTCCTTGTATAAATTTTCCATGTTTACAATATTAAGGGGTTACAGACTGTGAGGCACCATATATATAAATAGTAAAGTGATGATGATGGTGGGGATGATGATGATGATGATGATGATGATGATGATGATGATGATGATGATGATGATGATGATGATGATGATGATGATGATTATGATAGGGATAGTGGTGGTGGTGATGATGATGATGATTATGATGATGATGATGATGATGATGATGATGATGATGATGATGATGATGATGATGATGATGATGATGATGATGATGAAGATGATGATGATGAAGATGATGATGATGATGATGATGATGATGATGATGATGATGATGATGATGATTATGGTGGTGGGGGCAATGATGATAATGATGATGATGATGATGATTATGATAATGATGATGATGATGATGATTATGATGATGTACATTTTTTTAACATCTTTCTAACTCATTAAGACAATAGGGCTGTAATCCAAATGATAACGGGTCTGATGAATGAAAAAGAATAATTGCTAACAGACACTAACACATCTTTGTAAAGGGAATCCAAGCGACAACTTAAAGATGACAACCATAGACTCCTAGAGCGTGTTCGGACACTAGAGAGAGAGAAATACGAGTTACAGTCATCAGGCAGTGGGGCTAGGGGTCAGTCGGAGAGCCCCAGCCCGTCCCAAGGGGGCTGGGTTCATGTCCAGCAACAACCGCAGGTAGAGGTATGTTGGGTAATTTTGTTTCAAATGTAAAGACAAACATTGCATGAATTAGTCCAAGTTCTGACATTTGTATTCATAATGAAAGAAATCAATAAGCTCTGCTATAGGGCAAATAAAACCAGTTGAAGAGTAACCACTTAGTGTCAGGCATGTTCTTTTTTGTGTTTTCTAACATATAACAGTGAATCAAAACATGTTTTTACCGTCTCAGGTCTTTGGCTTTTTTCCATCTTTATAGGTTTTGTAGATGAAAGATTTTAAAAACTTGCTATACCCGGTACATTCTGGATCTACCATAGTTAAACATTTTTTTACATTTTTACTGCATTGTGTGTACCCCTACCCCAGATTTGATCACTTTATTGAATACATAGTGGTTACGATCAGCCAGTTTTTTTTATCTTTAAGACACATAAAAAATTATATGTTTAGTGTTTAGTACACAAGTGGATCTTCCTTTACATATAAAGGGGTCATGAAAAACTAGAAATCAGTGTTATTTCGCTTGCAAATCAGTCAATTCACGTTATAATGCATTGCAAATTTACTGAGTACCAGCATGGGGGTCCCAATATATACTTGGGGTATGTATTATTTTACCAGTTGTGCATTTCAACAGTAGAAACATGACAGTTAAAACTATTTCCATTGTTCGAATATGAAACATTTGGCTCATATTGGACAAAAGTGCTTTCTTACATGATTTAATGTAAAATTGTGTCTTTTTATGCCAGCTTAAAAAATACTGCTTAGAAAGACAATTAAAAGTGAGTCATAGGACAGCCTTAATTTTTCACAAAATCTGTTATTTTGATTGTTGGGATACCTTTATTCAAACAGCTTTTAAATTTTCAATTATTGGAAATGAACATCAAATCCAATTTTGTTTTACTTTGAAATGATGAACATACATAGGTAATGAAGTTTCATAATGACCAATAGTAAACAAAATTGTGAAGTTGAATTAAAGCCTGGAAAGAATATTACTAGTACTTATTTTGACCACTTTCATTAATTTTAAGCCATTATGAGAGGGTTTGGATTTTGATATTAATATAATGAAACTCCTAAATTTTAATGAAAACAATTATTGATAGTTATTGTTGATTTTACCCCTCCTTTTGTTTAGAGGGAGGGGCGCAAATCAAATCAAATCACTGCAAACTATTTTGAAATTATAAACCCTATAATTTCACTTCAAATAAAATATTACAGATCTTCCAGTATAATCTAGTTCATATTACACTGCGTAGTATTTGATTACTACATGTATTCTCATTATTCTGTTGTAGTTAAATCAATTTGAAACTGAATAATTCCAGTTCTGATTTATCTGTAGTAAATACCAAAGTCAACAGTAATTTGATATATATATTAATGTTGTTTATGAAGATAAACCGATTGCATATCTGAAACAAGAACAAGCGGGAAACCCAGTCAAGTTTACAAGTAACTATAATTAGAAAATTAGGTCAGGAGTAAAACCGACTCTTAATGGAGTTTACTACTTAAGCTGCTATATAAACCTGCAATATGAATACAAAATGCTAACCCTGCATAAAATAGCAAACACAGATAGGAATTAAAATATACACTTCAAATAACAGAGGTACATGTGTATTTCATATTAGATTGATTATTAGTTATATACATATATAAACTTTAAAACATTTTTTGGATGACTTCATAATATTGTAAGTTACAAGATGTTGTGTAATGTTTCAGTCCAAAATAAATTGATAGCACATTATTGCTTTGTATTGACATATGAAACAGTTCTTCATACATACAAAACATAACAATGAAGTGAAAAGTGTTACTGTTTAAAAAAATAATTAAAAGCTTTTTAAGACCAAACCCTACACAGGTCTAAATTTTATTAAGGCAGGGTAGTGAAATACTTTAGTAGAATTAAAAACTGTTTTTTTGTCAATAAAGCATATCAAACACTAAATATGGAACATAATCTCCCTGTACAGAGCGAAATGAAGCAGCACACATCTAATCCGGACGACTTTGCAGCCCTCAAACAGACCAACCAACAGCTACTAGAGGCTAACCAAAGGTAGGTGGAAACAATAGTTGTAGGAGTCAATATTGTTACTTTTTGTTGGACAAAAATAAACGACTGCTTGCTGCTTCAGTCAATTTAATATTGTTTCAAAAATGTATATAAAATAAAAATAGATATGTTAATTGTAAAAATAGTTTTTTTTTATTACTGGAATTTCACTATGTGACATTGCCTCTTAGCTTTACTAGAACAACTGAAACATCAGGGACCCGAGCCCAGAAGAATTAGATTTGACCAAGAATTGCAAAAGAATTATATTTAAATAATAAAGAATAACACCTGTTATAACAAAATCAAAAAATTGTAGGTGGTCGAATGAATGGAACAAGCTGCAGACTCACTTTGATTCCAAGATCAAAGGCTTGGAACAGGAGCGTGACCGCTTGGAGCGGGAAAAAGTCGATCTGCAACTAGCAGAGGACACAAAAATACGTGACTACGAGAAGATGCTGATGACAGCAAAGAAAAACAGAGAAGAGGAGGAGGTGTGTTGAATATTAGTTAATTTAGTGTCCGGAATTAAACTGGGACATCTGTCATGTGAATTGTACATGAGAAACATGTGCATGTAGTTTAACATGCGTGTGTTTACCATATCTGACACTTGTTAACATGTACCTTATTGTATATTGAAAGATTAAGCTGTGTATTTTCGTGATTGTAGTTATCAACTAGAAAGGCCTGATACTGTGGTGCATGGTATAAGTACATCACCAGATATAAGTTTTTTTCTCATTTTACAAACAAGCATTACTTCCCAAGAGCTTGTTTTACTAAATGTAAAATCTGTAATTTGCTTTATGTACTCCTTATTTTATCTGCAGATTTTATAACATACATTCATTCTGAATGAATTGGTAAAGATTTATTATAATTGAATCCTTCTTCTTTAATATGACTAACAAAAACTGACCCTTTGATTTAAGAATGCAAAGGAGGAAGTTCTTCTCCAACTACAGTCAGTAAACAACCGGGTGGAATGCTTTCAGGCCCAGGTTACAGAACTGACAGACACAATTACCAGTCTACGACGACAAAACCAGGCACTAGATACTGAACTAAGGGTACTTCTTGATTGTTACCTTGTCAAATGACTAGATATATTGTTTACCATGCACACTAGTACTTTGAAAAAGTAATCATCTAGTTGTTATTATTGAAGAGCAGTTAATAAAATTTTAAAATGAACTGTTATATAAAGGACTAATTAAATGTTGTATACATTTGAATTAGTCATTTAAAACCATTCAAGTAAATTTTTAATATGATATAATAAAAACCAACAACCTTTAGTCATTATGTTTAATGTTAACTTAAATCTTCATTTTACTCTCTCCATTTTCAGCAAAGGCCAATAGTTACAGCCACTTCTGCCTCTGTCCAGCCTCCTGGAAGCCACGACTACGAGACAGAACTCACCGTACTGCGTCAGCAGGTGCTTGTTTTCCAGGAGGATTTCGACCGGGAGAGGCAGGATCGCGCCAAAGCACAGGCATTGATGCAGGAGTTTCGTACTAAATGTGAGAGCCTGAAGAAACGTCTGCGACAATTGGAACAGAAAAACACTGCCCTTCAAGTCAAAGTGAGAATTCATGTTTTTTTTTAAGGATCATCTAAAAACGAAAATAATATTTGATACCATCGGAAAATATAATAATTTGTTCTATTTAAGATACTGTTGTTCTGTTATTTTTTAGAATGAAATGGTATTGAACACATTGAATAGTTAAGGTTGTGTATGATATATTTGAACTGTAGATGCCATCCCTTCATCTCTATACTTAGAGTATGTTAGGAGTGGGTTTTTTACATTATATTGTGGAACTTTGTTGAACTTTAGAGTAAAATCCATATTTCATAATTCACAGTGATCACAAAAAAAGCAAACTTTTCTCAAGTGGCAGGATTGTAAATATAATTTTCTGTGGTCAATAGTGAAATAAATTTGATCTTACACTGAAATTCATCAAATGTTATGTTTCCATTCTGTAAATATTTGAGAAAAATGACAATTTAATTAATGTTTTAATGAAGAGGAAAATCAAGTGTGAAACATACATTGTGAAGTCATTTCTGGTGATTTTTCAGCCCAGCATACAAGATTAAATAATACAAGAACCAAAAGCTATAAGAGAAGTGAAAATATAAAAACAGATATTTCATGGAAAAACATGAAAGAAATGATTGTTATCAGTTTCTGATACATAGCCACAATTGGGCTAAAAGGTATTTAGTTTTAGAGATGTAGCAACATTATCTAATTTTATGAGAAAGTATACATGTAATATTTTGTTGTATGTTTTATATTCCATACTTTTACCTTAATATTTTCAGTCAGAGGACTCAGAAAGGAACCTTAAGGATGAGAATGAGAAACTAAGACGAGACAATGACACACTGAGGGTATGTAATGAACAGAAGAGATGCTGTAGTTCTGCCCCTTTTATTTCCTACCATCTCATTAAAATACAAGAAATAATACAGTTCCTTATAAAAACTTTAATTTAAAACTTTATAATTTTAATGAAAACAATTATTGATAGTTGTTGATGATTTAACCTTGGATTCACCCCTGCAAATTATTTTAAATTATAAACCCTATAATTTACTTCAAATAAAATTTGATACAGATCTACCAGTATAACTAGTTCATTGTGCACTACATAGTATTTGAATAATCTACGGTCACCTCCTTCATATTGATTAGGCAAATGGTGGAAAAGAAATGGTGTTTGTTTTAAAAGACTTATATCAACTGAAAATCATACTTTGTCAAAAATAAATTTGAAGGATTGTCATATTTTCTTCGTGTGCAGGAAATGTTGCGACATCAGGTCCCTCCTTCACCCCAGTATGGAGCAATGCCAGTGGATTACAGATTGGAGCCGTTTCCACGGGCAACACAGAGGTCAGAGACCTTGTTTGGGCAAGAGGTGCGAAACCCACCCATTGTGCACCCCCACCCACAACAGTACATAGTGAGTCCGCAGACACAGGGTCTTAGAGCCCCCCCTGTGCAACGTAAGTTATGATTGTTATTGATTCAAGGTTACCATAAAAGGGTTATATAAAGTGTTATAGAAAGTGATATGGAATGCATTAAAAGTATTTTAAATTAAAACCAAATTAAAACACAAAAGAAATTCCTGTCTTTTGGTTGTAATGTAATACATGAATTTTGAAACATCCGCCAACTGATTACTGGAGTTCCACAATATAAAGTCTGTTTATGTGGAATGTGTATTTTATTATATCATTCATTGCTTTTTAATGATTGATTCTACTTCTTGTCCCTCACACAGACTCACAATACACCCAAGCCCGTGACCCGGTGTTGCAAATGCCTGTCACCCGGGATGAGCCCAAGATGGAGCACATGCAGGGCGCCTGGTCGTGTAAACAGTGCACTTACATCAACTACCCGAGGCGGACAGTGTGTGAGATCTGTGGATACATACAAAGCCCTCAGCCTAGTATGTACATGAACACCTATGGTTAAGTGAGAGACATAGGTTTTATAGTAATTATGACTCAAGTGAGAAATATACTGTCAACTTGTCAATTGTCATATATGTATATATATATATATTTACATTCGCCAAGTTTTTTGTATAGATGAACCTCAACATAAAAATAGTATAACATGCAATGAGATATGACATAAATGTTAGTTCAATATTGCGCTTCGATTGGATTATGGTAGTGAGACGTCATTTTACAAATGATATACAATATAACAAGTATCAGCTATTTTTTATTTTTTACCAATGTATGTTGTCAGTTTCATTGCTTTAGGGACAAATACTCAATTGCAGAAGATACTGCTAAATTTTTAATCTTTCTTAATGAACATTTATAAAATTTGAATGAAGTACTGATCACATTTTTTCCCTTTTTTTTTTTTATTTATGCTGTATGAACGTTTTATGGAATTTGCTTGCATGCCTTACTGCATTCATACAGCATAAAATGCAATCAACCCTTAGATTTATATATAGTTTCTTGTGACTGCAGCACCCATGGTGTTATCTGTTTCACTTATAAACAGATCTATGAATATATTTTTTGAGGCATACAGAAGCTTTATTCTTATTACATATCAGAGAAGTGTAAGCGCATCTAATTATGCTTAAGGAAATACTTGCACTTTCCCTCTTATTTTTTTAAAAACCCACGTATAGAGTAAATTGTATGTATAAAATCATAAAAAAATAAATAAGCAAATGTTGCATTTCATATTTCAACAATGATTTTCAAAGCTGATGTGAAAATGTGAAATGTGAAATAGGTTCCACACAAATTCATTTTTGTGACTGTTACATCCTTAAAAACAGTAATGACTATTCACATGATTTGATATGACTGTTCCAGACAGTTGATCAAGTGTCCTCATGTGTCAGATGACTGCATTTCTCAGTTTCATGTGATCTTATTAATCACCGTCAAGTTTACAAAGAAAATATAATAACTCATGTCTTCCTTTCTTCTTTTACTGTATTCTTAATTTTAATGTTAAGTGAAAGTACTCTTATAAAATTAACTTTACAATTTTGATGTTTACTTTTGATTTATTTTCAGATGGGGCTTTTAACTTCAGCGGATCTGAGGTCTGTACTTCCTGGTTTTAATTCTATAAAATTT
The DNA here is from genome assembly GCF_026914265.1 of Mya arenaria. Lineage (NCBI taxonomy): Eukaryota > Metazoa > Mollusca > Bivalvia > Myida > Myidae > Mya > Mya arenaria. Next base: position 41,133,194 of record NC_069123.1, on the reverse strand, counting down.
TACTTCTTAAATAAGCCCATGTTATCTTTAGAGGAAAACAGTTGCTTGTTTGTATTGTAGATAAGATTTAAGTTATGCCTAAGTTGAATAGTAATGAAACACTTCCTGATATAATAAAGGGGAAAAGTACTTACTGGTTCATTGTACTTAAGTCTCAAGTTTCATTTTAATAACAAAGTAAACGCAATATGCCAGGACTGAATTGTTTAAAAACAATATGTACCAGCCTTGCTAGTTTTGGAAGATATTGGAATATCAATGCCTTTTTTGGTGTGCAAATGCATAGATTTGAGGCCATTCACAATAGTGACATGAAACTTGATACACATGTACACGGCAGTAATAATTATAACAATCATGTACAGCTATTTACTTCACCCTTGTGGATATATATTGAGTTGACTACAGTGGTCGAAATTAGCACAAGCCCGCAAGGCATACACTGGAAAAATGCTTTTCGGGCTTGCTCAACTTCTTGCTTGTTCAAAAACGTAATGCCAAGCATTAGTATATGAATGTGGGCTTGTTTATCCAAAAGACTAATTTCGATGACTGTTACTATTATATCACTAAGAGAACTGATATAAATGGGTAAGCGTTGAAATCTGCTGGCAGTGCTTTTGTTGTAACATGTATTGAATGCTTTCCTGTCCCATTGCAGAAACTGTTTGCCCGAGGTGATCCGCAGGAGCATCAACACCTCAATCAGCAACAACAACAACCACAATACCGACCACAGCAACAACAACAACAGCATCAACCACAGCAACAACAACAGCAACATCCATACACATTCACAGCAGGGCCACCTCCAAGAGATGTCAACGTGATTGGCTGAAGGATGAGAGGACGCTAAATTAACTTACATGTTGCTACATGTGGAGATAGATGCGTTACCAAAGAGAGGTGAACGTGTGCAACTCGTGCACAGATCACTTCATACACATGTACATATACATGGGGATGGTTGATTTCGGTAGTGAGCGGAAAATATCGATGCCGTTTCATAGTTCGATATACATGTACACGTGTATACACCGAGAGGAGTAATATATGTGCTTCTCTAAATCCTTATGTGAATCAGAGCCTCAGGGTGTTTATAGGGTCCCAATAATCATTTAAAATATGTTGTCTTACAAAAATGGCAAATTGAGTTTTATTATAAATTATATATAACATGGTGTCTAACCTTGTTATATTGTTCTTACTTGTGTGATAACCGTTTTTATATGGACTGATTGACTTTTCTTGGCTTTATTTGTCACACACTTTATTTAAAAGGGTAGTTATGGTAGTGAAAACCATATGATTACCTACTATGGTCAAGTCATTAATAATAATCATATGGAGGTTGTTATCAGTTAACAATCTTTATAACAGAATAAGCCCAGTTTACATATGAGTCTATTGTAGTAATAATTACATGAAATGTATTAACAATTGTTCATCAGCAGACAGTTTTCCTAACTATAAACACCCTGTAGGTTGTTGGACAGAAAAGGGAGGTAGGAGAGTTCAAATCAATGCTTGTGCTGTTCAAGTATTGTGTGAATATGTCAGTCACCAAGCTGACATAAAAGAAATATGCAATTGGAATACTGCAACGTTCCAAACTCAAACTGAGTTGACCTCACAGTACTTGAGCTTCATGATGTTTATTACAATGTATTTTTTTAAAGAGGCATTCATATTTGGATTTAGACAGACTGTCTAAATGATTTGTTGTTATTGCTGTTGTTATTCTTATTTTGTGTAATATTTTATGGTTTAATGACCAGCTGCAAGGGTGTTAGACTTTTGTTTGATTGTGTTAAGAAGATGACAAAATTTACATTCTGTAGTGATTGTTATAACAAGCAAACAATGTATGACCTGTATTTTCTTATGTTATTTTTTCATTCTTACTAAGCTGACATTTGTACATTTATTATCATTGATTCGTATACTGTATGCCAGATAAGGTGTCAGCCATCACCACACGGGTCTTCATCACTTTTTATCCTGCTCTCTCAATCTCTGAAAGTCATATTTCGACAAAGAAACATCTTAAAAAAGATGCTGAGTAGGACTGTGCAACACATTTGTTACACTAAAAGTGTAAATGTGGATTCAATTAAACAGTGATAACAAAAAATGAGTAGAGATTATTTCATATTTTGGAGACATAGACAAATGTAAGATAATAACTTCAACAAATTTATGCTTGTTTTGCTGTTTCCTTCTCCTGTAAATGATATGCATATATACTGAATGGGGAATGAAAATTTACATTTTTTTTTTTCGATTTTGCATGTTAATCAACGTAACATTAATTGTTTATGATAATGCCCAACATGTGCCATGCTATAGTTAAAATCACCAGATACAGATAGGAGCCCTAATCCACCAATGCCGGAGATTCGAGAGAGCTCCTCTCATCTCTAATGGAAGCAGCCTGTTTTGGGCTCGCTATATTTCATTCTGACATGCCTGGAATTATATTGGACATGTATTTTCCTTGGGTTTCAGAGTTGATGTAATTATTAGGATATGAGGCTGAGACCTATATCTACATTATTGTGGCCAAATGTGACACCTTATCTCAGTTGAACTTGACTACATGTAGATGTAACTGTTAGACTATATGAAGATTATGAAGATTTCAATGCCTCAACATAAGACTATATGAAGATTTCAATGCCTCAACATACTTTAATTTACTCAAAGAGGAGTTTGGTGATAAGTGAATAGTTCAAGGGAAAAGGACAAAGTGATTATAATAGTTTCAGACATAAATTGACATACTGTATGTATTGGATACACTTACTGGGGATTGACATTATTATTGTTTAATCAGACTTAAATGCAGCTATCAGCATAACATTATTGTATTAAGATACACATTTATATGGACATAAAGACATTTCACATAAAATATTTGGAGAGATAGATGCTGTGTCAGTGCTAATTTGGGTAATTAAGGGACACTGTGAACAATACTGGATACAAGGATATATAACTCTCTGCTTTTATAGTGTTCTATAGGGAGAAATTGAAGCTATACAAAACGTATCAGTGTTAATTTTGGTAATTAAGAGACACTGTGAACAATACTGGATACAAGGATATCTAACTCTCAGCTTTTATAGTGTTCTATAGTGAGAAATTAAAGCTACACAAAATGTTTCAGTGCTAATTTTGGTAATTAAGAGACACTGTGACCAATACTGGATACAAGGATATGTAACTCTCTGCTTTTATAGTGGTCTATAGTGAGAAGTTAAAGCTATTGGGATTTACTGTGTTTTTTGAGTTCAAGAGATCTTGAGTGTGCAAGAGTCATGGCCAAGTTTTGTGACTTAAGTATAGGAACTGTGTCACAAATGTTTACGCTCAAGCCAATTATGGATTTACTAGTAACTGAGATACTGAGCGCATAAACTTGCAGATTTATGTAGACTTACTGCTGCAGTGACCTTTGGAAATATTGCAAATGGCTGGAATAAAGGTGTTATTCTGTTGGTGTTTCTACTAGGCATTGGGTTACTGTGAAAGGGCTTATTTTAAAAAAAAGGTCTTGAATTGTAGGGGATTCGCTTTTGTTTTTTTTTATATATATTTTTGTTGTGTCGTGTTGTATAGAAACAATCTTTATAATAAAAAGTTTTATGAAATTAATAATTATGTTTAATGCTGTTTTCTCACATATTTTATTTTGATGTGATGCAACACTAAAATTTAATATGAATAACATAATAGACGGAGTGGAATAAGAAATTTGTAACACTTAACTAATTCCTATAATAAGTTTATATGGTTATTTTTTATAATACATATAAGGAATATACATATAGAATATAATTTTCATGTATGGGGTATTTTTAGTGATAGTTTAGCAATGCATTTGTAAATTTGATTTTAAGGCTGGAAAAATGCTGTCATTTGTAACTTGTAATTTGTTTTATTTCCACTCTATGCCATATAGGGAGTACATGATAGTGACAGTGTGATTCATTATATCTGTCCTAATTTGTAATGCTAGTACTTTTAAACAGACAAACAAAACAAATCTGTTTTCTTTTATTTTTAATTGCTATTATAAGAGATATAATCAAGTAATGTTTTATTTATAATATGTAAATTAACCTTTGCGACATCAGTTAATGTATGCATTGTAAATATGTCCGTTTCACGAAATAAGTTCCAAATTACGTTTTTAACAGTTATGACATCATGTGTTAGTTTAAAAGGCATTTTGATCTCATTTTGTTTCTTGGTAAAGGCAAACATCCTTATGCTTTTCTTATCAGAAAGTCAGAATATTGTCAAGTTGTTTGAAAAATAAAAGTGGTTTAAGGTATTTTATATGTTTAGATGTGTATATATGTGGAGCTTCTTAATATTAATTATTTGTATGTAGTGCAGAGACAAAAGCTGATAAAGTGACACCTGACATACTTTTTTGGAAGACAACACTTTACCACCAGGAAATGCCTTGTTGGAATTATTTAAAAATAATCATGGCCACAGGTTGTTTGTAAGATCATATAATAAACGTAAAATACATCAAAGTTAGCGGTAGTATTATATGACGTCATTTCTACGCTGTATAAAAAGTGCGTTACAAACTCATCCATAACATCCAAAAACAAATAGAATAGAAATGCATTTTACTTGTTTTCGATATAGGGGTGATAAGAGCACTGTATACATTTCATGTTCGGCCCTCGTGATATAAGCGTGAAAATACCACTATTTTTTGTCAAGATCCAGCCTTCACGATTTGATTACTATATGTATCTTTTTGTATGGTGGCTGATTTCTGTCAATTTTGTTTTGACCTTTCTAGCTGCAAAAATGTGAAAAACAGCCGTACGTCTGGGCGAAACGCGCCAATTGGTTCAGCGAAAATGCGCTGCATTCTTATTTCGCATTTTCACCCCGCCACTTGGCACGTTTTTCTTATCTTTGCTCTTTCGATGCAAAAATGCGAAAACATGAAGCCAAAATTTAAACTGCTCCTTCCACCGGTATAACACTCAATTTCCTAAACATATTCGTGAGTGTTTTACTGGTGAATAAAGCACAGGCTGTCATACAGGCTGAATACTAGGGATTAATTTGAAATATCTGGAAACTACAGTGATATATAGCACGAAAAAGCATTTCCATTCCAGTTCAGGCAATGTTGCTACGCAGTATTTTATGCAATAAAGTGTAGACAAACGACTTCACAAAGTAAACAAAATGACGTCACACAATGCTACCGTCTATTGTTGCCATATTTTAGGAATGAATTGCGGGATTGATGTCATAAACGGGGTATGCACGCTGTTGGTCTGGTTTAAGTGTGTTGAGCCCGATGCATTCGACGCGTTCTTTAACCAACCCAACTGCGTTCATTTCCCGATAAAGACATCGGACTCCACACACTTTAACCAGCCCAATTGAACGCAGTTGGGCTGGTTAAAGTGTGTGTAGTGCGATGTTATTATCGGTGATATGAACGCAGTTGGCCTTGTTAAAGTGTGTGGAGTCCGATGCATTTCACGCGTGCTTTAAAAAACTTAACTCCGTTCATATCCCCGATAATGACATCGTACTCCACACACTTTAACCAGCCCAACTAAACGCAGTTGGGCTGGTTAAAGTGTGTGTAGTGCGATGTCATTATCGGTGATATGAACGCAGTTGGCCTTGTTTAAGTGTGTGAAATCCGATGCATTCAACGCGTACTTTAACCAGCCTAACTTCGTTCATATCCCCGATAATGACATCGTACTCCACACACTTTAACCAGCCCAACTGAACGCAGCTGGGCTGGTTAAAGTGTGTGTAGTGCGGTGTCATTATCGGTGACATGAACGCATTTGGGCTTGTTAAAGTTTGGAGTCCGATGCATTCCATGCGTACTTTAACCAGCACAACTGGGCTCATATCCCCGATAATGATATTAATCCCGCAATTCATTACGTACATTTAAATAGTTCATTTTTTATTCAAGAATTGTTTGAAAAATAATTAATTGCATTTAAAAAAACCTTTCAGTTATTCTGTCTTGCCCATACTGTAAATAGAATGGTCCGACCATTACCGTCAACAGTTTATCAACGCGAGAAAGATCAATCATTTCAAATCACTTTTCAACGTCAACTTGAAACACTAATGACAACAATACATTTCACATATTATGAATTTTCACTTTCTTACATGTTGGTTTATATATAATGTATAAAAATGTACATGTCAATTGAATTTTGTTTATATTGTAATTCTTATGACCAAATTCAATTTACATGTATATTTTTATGCGATAGTTTGCGATCCAAACATTTCTAAGATCTTTCGTTCATCGGAAAATATTCGCAATTGCCGAAAGGCAGTTCATTTAAGGAATGGACGTTGTGGTGTAAAATTTTGAAGAGAGAATTTTGGTATTAATGTTATTATCGGGGATATGAACGCAGTTGGGCTGGTAAAAGTGTGTGGAGGACTCCACGCGTACTTTTACCAGCCAAACTGCGTATGATATTTACACCAATAGCTAATTATTTTTTTCAAAAATTGTAGAAATAATACTTTATTAAATAAGGGAAAAAATCAGTTAATCTTACTCATCCATTCTGTAAAGAAGATTTCCTTTATGTCAATGTTAGCTGTTTCGTATTTGATTTTTTTTTCGTTCTTTAGTTAATTGAAACATTCATTTAGTTTGTTGTTTTGTTGTTTGTTATTTCATATTATAACAGAATTTTGATTTGAGATTTGTATTGCAACAGCCCATATTACATTTTTCGAACAACGATTTCGTTATTATTGAGTACTATTCGATTTAAGAATATACAAATAGGAGTGTTATCTCGGAAAATGTGTCTAGTGTCACTTTAGGGCCTTTTTACTTCAACTTAATATTCGTTTTAATTTCTTCTACATGTATTCAGCCAATAAAACAAGCTACAGCTGTAAAATAATTACTTCAAACTCAATGTAACAATGTTCATACTTTATAATAACACCGTTTCCCTTGATTGATGTGCCGCTTGTGATAGATATCTACATTGTACATGTATGCACGTTGTATTCCCCAATTAATATCCCTTTCTCTTTTCTTTTTTTGGGAGAAAAGGGAAATAAAAACAAATAAAAATTGAATAGTCTTATTTTTAATTTATTTTATTATGGCAAGCAATTATTACACAGAATGAGTATATAAAACAATACAATGGATAGCACTTGTTACGTGACCTGCCAACTATAGTTGTATACAAACGTTACTAGCGAACATGAGGTTTTATGTATACATGTCACAAGTCGGATGTGGTCAGCGCTTTTCTGTTATTACACCAGACACGCGGATTTGTTTTGTTTTTTCACAATGAAAGATGATAATGTTATATGACACTGATACATTTAAATGTATATTTTGACAAGCAATAAGTAAGTAAAAAAAACATTGCACAACTTGATTTGTTAATGTGTTTGCATAGAAACTATTATCTGCACCCGCATTCGGCTGCTATCATGTCCTCGTGATGACGTACGACGACGTCGTCATATTCTAAATATAACATGCTTAGAGGGCGCATTTTAGTTGCTACGCAACAAGGTGCCGGCGCAGCAAGGGGGCGTTTCAAACGCATCAAAGTTTGTAACATCACGTGATTGTTTGGCGTGTATTCCGAACCCATGGGTTCTGGACACTGTCCGTAACACGCACGCGCATTAAACTTTTTTGGATGAATAATCCAAGGTCCCCAGCCGATTAAATCGAAGTTTACCTTAAAGTCATTTAATTTACACACCTCAGCATTGTCAACCTTTCCCTGCCAAGGTTTTCGTCGACGTTTCTTCTCCTGTCTTGAACTTGACCTTCTGTATCGCCTGTGGGTTGACGACGCAGTATTTAACTTTGTATCATCATTTGAGTTTTGCGTTAAAGATTTCATTGCAGATTTCATTAGGCCATTGTCATTTGAGTAAATCACGAGAATGGGCTCCAAATTGGCCATGTCTCTTAAGTTTTGTATCACCAATTTAACTGACATGTTTCCTTTGTAATCTTCTACTATAGACGCCGCACTTTCGGGTAAAACAAACTTTGATTTCCCGCGTTTCATGAACATTTTGTATTTATGAATTAGTTTGTTGTTCTTGCGCACCCTGAGTGTCATACGTCGACGTTTCTCTGTGAACCCGTTGCCAAGGAAACGCAACTCCATCAACCTGATAGTTTCGTGGTTCGGGAGTGGCGGTATGTTGAAACCCACGCTCTCGTCTTCCAGACCTGAAATAATAATGTAACAATTAAATTAAGGGAAAATAAAGGAAAAAAAACACAGTAAATGCAAGAAAATGATGAAGGCATTGCTTTGAATCCCGCCATTCCGCCCTCGTTTACAAAGTTGAAACCGACATACAGAAAAGTAAATACACTGCTTTGACAGTTTTACCCAAAATTGGATTTGTAATATATTTATTTTATACAAGCGGCCACAGTAATTACGTGGCTATTTGTATTCCTACTGCTGAAATTATCATTAGTATAATTCAAATAAAATATTTAAGAAATTTCGAAGTGATTTTGAAATAACAATAAAAAAATCAAACATTTAACAAAAAGACTTTTGTTAAAATTAAATGTGGTTAAACTTACGTATGGTACTAAAGCTGCGAACAGTGTCGGCCTGATGGAGCCTGTGAGTTGTATGTGCGTCTGTGTGACCTAGAACGGTCGCCATCTTGTCGCCCTGAAGAAGCTGCTCGAAGACCCCGATCATGAATCCCACGGACGGCGAGTGGATGTCCGTCTGTGCGTGGGTCTGTTGGACTATGTGCGCTCGCAAATCTTCCGGTTTTATTGCCAACTCTTCATTGTCTCGGATGTTCCTCAGCGTCTCCAAAAGAGATTCCGTACCTATGTTTACGTTTGCATTTTCATTTAATACAAAGCCTAACACCGCGGTCAATTCCAGCACAGAACAGAGCACGATTGCTTTAAACAGTCTGCACATTCTTGTATATTTGCTTACAGCTGATAACTATATTGCAAAGTCACTGGAATGTTATTTATGGGTTCGTCCTCTCCAGAGTGTCATATGGGTGGTTGTCTCAGAGCCCACGTTTAAAGATTCAGTTTCAAAGATGTGGAATCTAAATCCCCTACTTTAGGAGGATTTAAACTTTCTCCAAATTTCACTCTGTTATCTATCTGCTGATTCGATCCCGAGCTGTCTCCAGAGCGATTTCGGTGTGTTTTGATTCAGAATTATTCCTAATGCTCTTGACGCCTGTTAAAGTCCGTTTGATGAAATAAGTCCTGTGAAAACAGTTATCAGAAATGACTCCAACTGTCCGCCCACTATAGTTTCAATAGATTTAATATTATTTGGTGGTGAATTTCTTTCGATGTTTACGGTATGAGCTGATATTATGGTATACCAAACATTTGGAACATTCTGTTTTTATATGTGTCAGCGTTTAATGTTTTTCTCACGTTAAAGAGACGGCCGCCGAAATGGGCGCCGTCAGCAATCATGATAATCTCATCATAATCCAATTGTTAAGAAGATTATTTGATCACGGTGCTTCGTTAATACTTTTATAGTGAAATCATATTTATCATTAAAGCACCATAGATCACGATCTCATATTAACAAGGCAATGATTCCTTCTGAGTACAAGTTATATCCAGACGGATCGGCCGAACTTTTACTCTAATTTGAATTATTCTGCAAATATATTGATAATTTAATAAAATAAATAAATACAATTTTACATGTTTTCTTGAAAAATTGAAAGCACTCTTTAAATGCCATTTAAATGCATTTGGTAGAATGAATGTCATCCCGAAAATGCTTACAAACAAACAGAATCACATTCATGGCAGTTTGTCAAAATGACCTGTGCTTCCCCAACCAACTCGCCAAACTTCTACAACGGTTCACTGAAAATGGGTCCAGTGTTTTTGTTATTATTTGGTTCTTTCTACTAAGTAGTCGTGCATGTTAAAGTTACATTTAGTTGTTGTTGTTTTTCAAGGGCAAATTCAATTATTCGGAATGTAAAAATGTTTTTTAAAGATTATTAGTATCTTCAACGGCCGCTCGTGTGAGATATGTTCATCCCATCACGAGCGTAGGGTCTTTTGCGGAAACAAGGTTTATCTTAAACAAGCGCCCATGGTTAACGTTTTTCACACACCTAAGTTAAAACATGAAGAAAAAACGGATATTTTTTTACAACGCGTTCTTTTTTATCTTTGCCTTTGGACAAGATAAAGATTTCTAGCATAGGCCAATATCTACTTAACTTGGTTGGGAGAAAATGAAATGAAAAATATACTGAATACAAGTGGACCAATTGACACGATTTTCCAACTACTCAGTAATGTAATAAAACAGTATTTTAACATATGTTCTTAACGCACTTCGTTGGCTACTTTTTTCCCTATAACTTTGCTTTGATTTTTTTCAATTCTGTTAAAGTATTATTCTGAATCAGAACTGTTTTGATACGGTCTCGTTTTCCCATCCATGTCAGAGACTGGTCCTCCTCGCCAGACGGGCTGAGCAGTAGTTTGGTTCCAACCTATCAGTGCGTTGATTGGTCGGATTGTTAAACCCTTTGGCTGAAACAACACTGGTGATATACACCATCATTGCTAACGTTGAAGATGTAACAGTCAACCAATAATTGGCATTTCATCGCCAATAAGTAATAGTTTTGCCTTAATGGCTTTAAACACAATCGTTAACGATATTATTGATATTCTTGTTAATGATTTAGATGAATCAATCGATTGTCTTGGGTATTATTCAATTCATGATTAAAAGATGTAAGAAAAAATATATGTGGCATAGAATATGAGGGGCATGAACACGAGACCTAGAAACATACTGTTTAAATGGTCAAATACGTCAGAATGCAATATATCATCTCTCAATTACAAGACTTAACGTAGGAACGGCACACGAACCCGATTCGGTCTGGCTTCTTTCATTTCTAAGTTGTATCAATGGAACACAATTAGTCTAAATACAAACATCTATATTCTTAACCTAGTCACGTTTTTCTTTACTTTGATTTACCGATGGTATATATGTATTGTTCAAGGTCTGGAATGATATGTAGTATCCCCAACTGCCGATGGAATGTTGTATATATAGATGTTGATAATCGTTACTTTCCCGTTTATTATCTTTGACAATAATTCCACTCTTTTAAAGGTCGCCCTCCCTTTTGATCGCTGTCATGTGGATACATTTATATATCTTATCATGAATTACCGCCATCAAAAGACACAAAGTTATATCATGTTCACTGAAATCCCCTGTATCTTGACTTAAGCTTTCAGAGGATTTCTTCCACAAACATTTGGGTTGTCAAAATCGCTCGGTAATTGGTATCTTTGTGGTTAATTTAATGTTATCGACAATTTAAAGACACATTTCAACTTTTGAATAAATTATTTCAAATTGTCATTTTAAAATGTCATTGTAGGTATTGGAACTAGTGACATTCGGTGAATGTTATGCACTAGTCAATTGTAACCACGCCCCCCCCCCCCTCCAGGTCCGGTGAATAGCGGGGACTTTGACTTTCGGTCCAGCCAAGCCCGGGTAAGATCCCCATCCTGCGGGGACAAACTGCTGGTAAAATCACCACCAAATGCCCCGCACCCCAGGGACTCTAAGTAAGGCCCATTCCCGGCCATTTTTGGTGCAAAGACAAAACCAATGCATTCACCCGGCACTGCGGGGCCACCTGAAAGGTAAAAACACGGCCAATTTCTCCGGCTATCCCCGGTATACCCCCGGACCGGGGGGCGTGGTTACAATTGACTGGTACGATACATCCATTCGTGTTTGTCTTAAGTGTATACTCATTTATTTAACCTCGATTGTGCTGAAAGCTGTAGGCTTATAGAATCACTTTTGATTCCGTTTCCTGGGTAGAAAACAGAACTGGTGCCCATTTCGAGAGGCCCTGAGAAGGGAACCCTGATGGGGACCCAACCTTCAACCGCTTGGCTGAGAGGCGGACACCTTCACCACTCTCACCCTTGTAGGTTTTCATCCTAAATTACCATGAATTGTATTGTCTATTAATAAATAGAATACATATACACATTTGTTGATGATTTTATTGGAAGTTTATGAATTACCATGGGAGCATCCACATTAAGCAGCAGAAATAAATACAAACATTTTAGACTACACCATTTAACAGCATCTAAACTATTAACACTTTGATTTAAACTGCTCTGTAGGCCTGGGCCAGTCATTCTCGTACACCAGAGCGATGATATTACGCGAACAATACTTAAGATATTTTGATCATCAAACCTCTGATGAATGAGAATGGGGCCAGTATCATAAAACATATTGTGTCATATCATAACTGGAATCTTTTTTGCCTGAGTTAAGTATCTAACTCGTCATATGATATCATGACTTAATTATATCTGTAATACTTCATTTGAATTAAATGTATGTAATAAACATACCTTTTTATTAAAACAAATTATACTTTTCTTAAATTTGACTATGAAAATATAAGGAAACCGACTTCAGTTAAGAAATGGCTTAAGATGTTTAATGAATACAACCCCAGATATATTTAATGTACATGTTATAAATGAAGACTAGTGTAATTAGGATATCTATGCAATAACAAAATTCGTCACTTTTTATAAACAAGAACGTCTGTGAATATAGACTCCAAGATCACAATACTGCCGACAAAGTACAGGAACCAGAGTTTGCTGCGGTCAAGGTGTTCCCGACGAATAAAAATGATCTAGAAAAAAACAAGAACAGTTTGAATGTGGAGAACGATATATATATATATATAAAGTTAACTTTACGATTACTGTTAACGGTAAAATATAACAGTGCAGACGTGCCGTTTAGTGAAGGCGGTATCTTTGAATATCATTTTTTTTATGAAAAACAACAACACATTAACAAAGGCTTTTTAAGGAAATACAATACAAATTATAAAACAAATCGCTAAGTGCCATTATCTGTCATAACGAGACGGATAAATTGCAATCGGGCGACAGTAGCAAAAAAATTTGCGGTCTGAGACCGGATTATCCAGGGATTAGCCATCCTCAGCGACACCATTCTGGGCGCGGTCGGCTAAACTAACTTTGGCGAGAAAGTTTGCGCTCCAAGTGCAATTGTCTTGATTGTCCGAAACGCGTCCACAAAGACTTTGTGTCAAACATTGGCAAACAATATATTGCAACAATAATGGTGATTGCATTTTTTAATGCAATTAGTCTGATTATTGCATTATCTTAATTGTACTTCTGGTAAGTAGAGTTAACACGATTTTAATGGACACACTTTTGTAATCTGCAGGAGTTTTAATAACTTTTGAAAGCTTAAAGAATACTATGAAATATGTACAAGGAGCGACAAAAAGTCTGGAAAACAACAAGACTCGCTTCATCTTGCTATACTTGTCTTGTAAGACATAAACTGTTAAGAGATCAATTTCTCCAAATTATAGTTTCATCAAACAAGCGTATTTACGTGTGTTTACTTGTACAGTAGCACATACAACGGTATTAGAACGTTTTTCCTTTCTTTTTTATCTTTCTCGGTAGTTAAAATTGATTGATACTAGTATTGTTTGATCGTTTGAAACTTTGTTAAACTCTTTCTGTACTGTACAAAACGTGCCATTCCGTGACAAGGGTACCATCGCTCTTGTCAATCTTGCCATTCGGAGCTCCTCGGCCATTTTTTCAAATACAACCTCGGATGTATGCCGGTACATACATAGTGTTTAAGAGTTGTATTCATTGCTCTCAGTTTAAATTGATTGCCAGTGAAGTCTATTATTGCAAACATAATTACGATTCCCAAGAGTTAAGTCATAAATTTTAACTACTAAATAAGATTACTACTCGATCTATTTGCAGCGGACTTAAACGTACCACTTTTTAAGTATGTAAACCGTCCATATACATCCGAGGTTGTTTTTTTGAGAAAAAAAAATGGCCGAGGAGTTCCGAATGAAAATCTTGCATGTTTTTATACTTTTTAAAACGTATTTTCTCATAGAATGTGATATGGAAAGTTTTTTGACAATATTTCAAAGAAGACTAATTCTAGAGCCAAAAAATATACTTGAGTAATAGTTAAAAGGCAATGAATTGTACTCAAGTATATTTTTGACTATTTTCCCTAGGAATCTAGACCGAAGGTTTTAATAATAATATTCAATGATATAATACTGTTTAAAAATGTGTAAAAAACACATATATATTTTTCAATAAATTTTGATGTTATATGTTAAAATGAGTTGAGATTGAGATTTGACTTAAAGCTGCACTCTCACAGATATACCATTTTTACAACTTTTTTTTTTTGTCTTGGAAAGAGCAAATTTTTGCATAAATTTCTGCAAACCAATAATATAAGATTGCTGACAAAAAATCAGATCGTAGATTTTCATATTTCCGTTCGAAAATTAATGTTTAATCTGTGAGAGTGCAGCTTTAAGTCTTCGTGATATTGAGTCTTAACTGAAATGACGTCAGAGTAAGACTCGGCGAAAACTATTACCAGAATGACCTCAATGGCGACGAATCCCAAGAGACAGAGGCCCATCATGAAGTAGATGGCGCCATACGAGCCGTTCTTCACCCCCTGCACGATACTCAGTATCATACTCACCTGGATTGAAAATTGTATAAAATTCTTTAAAACGGCTTAAATTGCGTTTTAAATGTCTTAAGTAATTAACACATGCTGAAGGTAATGTTTCAATAGAAGATGTAGCAAGACAACATACAGAAAGCTGAAGGCAACAAGAAGAGGCCGATATATGTATTCGAAAAAAATGTTGAAAATATAAATCTTATAGAAAGATATGTGTCGTTGTTGTTGCTGTTGGTGTTTGTTGTTTTTATTGTTGCTGCTGCCATGGTACTGTTAATGTCAAATGACACTGAGTTAAAGGAAATAATACTTCCGAAAGTAATTTATTTTACCGATTGTTCACGAGAACGTGCCGTGAATTGCTATGGGTTTTACGGATTAATACTCACCAGTACCATTACTGTTACCAGGCCTACAAACATCATTTGTAGACATCTCTGAAAAGGAACAAACAGAAGTTAATATATGTTGTCTAAGTGTTCCGGCTGAAATTGCTAAAATGCATCTATCGATTATAAAAAAAATAAATAAACAAAAGCGACACTTCCACCCACTTCATACAGCGACACTACCACCCACTTCATACAGCGACACTACCACCCACTTCATACAGCGACACTACCACCCACTTCATACAGCGACACTACCACCCACTTCATACAGCGACACTACCACCCACTTCATACAGCGACACTACCACCCACTTCATACAGCGACACTACCACCCACTTCATACAGCGACACTACCACCCACTTCATACAGCGATAGTTGACCATGTTTAACATTAGCGGCTCAAGGGGGTAGGGGCATAAAAACGCCAAAAATGCACCATTTCGGACAAGAGGTTGTTAAAATGTTATTGAGGAAGTACCCCCAACCCCCCTTTCAAAGACTTCATACCAAATGAATTTAGGTTCTGAGAGAGGGGTGCTAGTCAAAAGGTTACATCCCTAAGTTACGCCCCTCTAACGTCGAATCTTGGATCAACCCCTGATTTGTATACTAGTGGGTAAAATAATTTAACTGTTACACAGTTATGATACGCTTAGGACGTACGTAACATGGTTCAATATCTCAATGAACATGTCACCAATGCTACCAATACCACAGATAATATCAAGAACAAAATATTTACCTACCTGTTTTGGAGTCTGAGTGCTGTCATAGTAGATTGCCCGGGTCTGTTCCGGGATCGAGGACACGGGGGCCACTTCCGGCCGTTTGGGTGTCAGGGCGTCCTTTTCCGACATTGCAAGGCGGTATTTAAACCTTTATTGCTCGTTCAATAAGATTTATTTTACGTTCACTCTTTTAAGTTCATTTCATGTATCATCACTATATCATACGTCCGCCATATTTGTTAAATAGAACTGCCTTGATTTACGATGTATCACGCGCATCAATTGGTGAATACTTTCTGCATGACCAATCATAACACAGCTCACATTCATAGTCATATGATCAAACAAAAATGGCGGACTCGTCGGGAAAAGTTACAGGAGTTGATTCGAATGCTATTTATTATGAAGTATCTCCAACGATTGTGAGTATTATTTTATTTGTTTTCCAAAATGTGTGTATTTGTATCTCTAATATATTAACTCATTTGGTATAAAACTTAAATGTGAGAATCTTTGTATACGACATATTTATATTACTAATGATTGAACATGTATTTCAATCGTTAAAACTGATAACAACTTAGTATCTAGTCATGATAAACTAATCTTTATGCTGTTAACATGATACTTTTATTAAACCTGTATATAATGATAACCGCAGTTTGTGTGGTTTTATTTGATTTTTAATAGGTGACCAGCTACCGTGAACTCAATAAATATGTACTTTAATGCAGCGTGCAGAATTCATATTAAATTTACCTCTTCTCATTTTATAGATTAAACATTAATAAATATCTGGTAACATGTGACTATAAATGAACTATGTACATGTATATCATTTCGTAATAGGTAATAATTATGTTTATGCTTTTTCAGATATGTATTCTCCGCCTATACAACGTGTTGACGCTACTGATGGTTCTGGTATCTCAAGTTCCTATTGTTATGAAACGTTTCCATACTCATGATACTAAATTACAAGTATTTAGCTATACACCAACGTATACTTAAATGTAATGCTTCCTATAAGTATTGTTTTAGATCATTTGGATGGAAACTACTCTAATTTTCCTATGGGCCTTATTAAAGGTGGAGCGCATTATCGTTTTAGCCAAATAATAGATAGCTCTATTTAGAAACACTTTTAAAATCGTTTCACACATTTCTTTGTCAAAAATAAGTATATGATCGGTGCACTGTGTCAACGAAATTTGAAAATACATGATTAAGAAATTATTTTTCAGATCTCATTTACTATATGCATAGTTCAAGGAATCAAGGAAGATAGCTCACACTTTCTGCTTGCAATAAATCTTTTACGTAAGTATAGTTATGTCATAAAAATATGTCATGTTTACACGCATGCATATTAACAATTACATTAAAATCAGGGCAGTTCGTTCATCTGTCTCTTCTAGTTTACGAAATATCATATGTATTAGTTCAATGCATTTAGGATTTCGAAACCCTAATTCTCACAACCATATACAATTCAAGTTTCTCGAAGATATTGTGCTTAATTGGATGAAATCAGAATGATTATTAATTATAAGTGTGTGTTTTTTTCAGTCAGTGGAATGGTCAGTATAGTCTGTGTAAGTAAATTATAACAATATTTCTCAACTATTTTTATATATTTTACAAGATTATAATATAACAACATACACATAACGAATATGCATTGACTTGCCGTCATTCTATGCGTTTCATTTGAATGAATACTAGTGTGTAACTGCCTTAAATTTTATTACAGAATTGGTGGTACAGAAAGAGTGAATTGGTAGGAAACTGTTTCTTACTATTTTTTGCATTTCATACATAGCAATTGAGAACACCTATCTATCCTTATTCCGTCATGCATTATTTATGTTTAGAAATATGTGTTTGCAATGTCAGGTTATATTTTAGCAAACATTCTGACACACACACATGTAACGATTGTTGATTCTTTCAGAGTGCAGACAAGTACTGGTACATATTCCTGGTGTCGTCGATCATCATCTTCCAGGCCATAACCACTGACGTCTATGCCTTCCATAAAGCCCCTCCCCCCATCACGCCGCCTCCCACCCACCGCACGTTCCCCACCACCCCCTACACCGGGACCACAATGACTTGGAGGACCATAGTAACGCCCACAACCATGGGACCCACCGTCGGGAAATAAAGAGGAGGAGGAAAAGGAGTATTGAATGACATGCATGTGGCAGAGCCTTCGTTTAGGGAATGGCACAATCCAACAATGGCTGGAAATACAGACTGTGATACATATATATTCTCTTTGAACATTTTGTTAAACATTCAAATTTAAAAACGTGCAAAATTACATGAACTATGTTTGTAAAACTATTTGTTTATTCATAAAATTACACATGAAATGTGAGTTTCTATTGTGTTAAGTTATATCAAGTACGTGGTTAATAAGAGCCAGGAATGAACACACCAGCTATAATAGTTCAATTGTCAATTAAACTCGGTTAGGTTATTTCAAAAGTGCTAAATCATCCTATGCGACTCCATCAGAATATGGTATATGGTATTATAAAGCACGTGCACGAGTTTCATGGCGAAGATTGTCCGATGTTCAAGGGTTTGTCTTTAAAGTTGATGGACATGGCATGAATAATGTCATTGCCATGATTGCTCCCTAGTGTTGGTATTTTGGTCCAGGTTTGCGTATAACATAGTGTTAACATACCATGAAGAGGTGCATTGTATCAGTTTGGATTTATTAGGACTGAAGTAGCAATATGAGGTACTACTTAGAAAACAAGGACATTTGAAGGGAAGTACAGTATTTATAAATGATAACTAATCAACGCAATGGCAGGAATGATAAACTCAAGATATACAATAGGACTATCGGTCTTGACGTATGTAAAAGCATATCGATGCTTTTTAATTGCCAAACATCTTTAAACTGTTTAAAGTGTTCTTTCTATCGATCTGTCTTTGTTTTTACTATGTAGCCTGCGTAGCTTGACAGACACATTATCATATAGGGATCTTATAGTCCGACGAGTCGTCCGCGTCGTCGGCGTAACGAATACATCTCTGGTCTCTTACTTAAGCATGTGTTATCCATCAAACTCGGTTACACCGTTTATTGGCATACTATCACGACTGAGTTCAAACAACGGCCAGATCACTTAATTACCTCAGAGTTATGGCATTTCAATGGTCATAGTTTGACCAAATTCGCCTTTCCGCTCTCTAGCTAGAGCATTTCATATTGATTCCCATGTTTACCAAATATGGTTAAAATGTTTAAGGGTGTAATAAGATGACAAAGTTTGACCAACAGTCAGATAGCACTATTTAACCCTCGAGTTATTGCCCTTGGTTTGTCAAAGATTGGCCAAACTCGCTTTGACTGCTATTTAACTTGAGCATTTCTTATCTAATCTTTATTACACTCGATTACAATGTTTAAGGGTAAGATAATTCTTGATAAACAACATTTAATACTCAGTAACAATTTTAAAACTAAACAATTTAAAACAATTTGAACTGCGTTGTTTGACAACGATCAGCTAACGAAGGCTCGGGTTCTCATTGTCCTGCAATAAGAAGTCGGTGAATCTTTTTGTATTTGCTGTCGACAGAGATGTTCTAACTCTCGTGGTTCTCGATGTTCTATCTGTACCTCTAGAATATGCATTTCTGGTAACGCTAAATATATTACCCGACACTGGTTTATTGAAAGACGTTGGCCAACGTTTAACTGGAGTCACTTTTGGGTTGAACCTTGCACTTGTCCAATGATCCCGGTACTGCCATGTTGATTCCGGCGAATTAAAATGAGCACCACCAAATAAATCCTCAATGGACGGATCAATATCACGACTAGATGGCGACTTTGTTAGTTGTGTATCACAGCCGAATAAAAGCTTTATTCTCAAAACATCTTTGGAACTTAAGTTAAGTCTTTGTCCAACTAAAGCTTCATTTACTGTAGGATCTTTAATACGAACTGTTTTAAGGTTATCGCTGATAGAAAACTGGTTTGTTTTACAATGCATCACCGAATAGTAGTCATACTCTGGGACTAGAATTTTCGCGTTCTTATTAACATGAAAGTCTGTCTTGTGATCTGAAATGGAAAAAAAATACATTAACATCTAATTATGCCGCGATAATCGAATATAATCGAAGTTATCGTTGAGGAGCTTTTGACTGACATCAGCGATAATCGAATTTACCGTAGCCTAGGTAAAGAACTTCAGCGAACACGTTATATATTACCTTTCGTGTAATGTGTAGTGAACATAATAAATATCTACATTAAGTTATGGAAGTCAGAACTAAATATACCATATATTATCATTTTACTTAAAAATCATAAAGAAACTCGTGGTTAGTACTTATGGGCCATAGGTCCGCATTGGTGCTATATGTGTACAACAGAGGCTGTCTCAAATGTGGTAACCTACTGTAAAGTATATTTAGTTCCACGACTTCTATATATTCATCCCTGTCAATTCTCGTGTGCTCGTGCCAGAATCCAAGCGCGTGCAAAAGTTCGTGCATGACGATGCCACGTGTAACACAAGCGGAAACACGTGACACTGTTACCGTCTGATTCCCGCCTTGTCTTCCCACCTTGCTGAAACAGCTAAAACGAAATAATAGTAAACTATCATTACACAACATGAAGTTGTCTACTATGTGCGATTTTGGCGTCAAGCAACGTCATCATTGGTCCGCGCCGTTACGCAGATAAAGAAGTAAACAGTCAATGCGTACTTGGATGCTTAACCTCCGGTTGGATTTGACATACGACGGAAGTATAAAGTAAATGAAGGCCCGGTTTTGTTTATCTACGATTGTGGCAGACAGGATATATTTCAAATTTGGGTAGAAAGTCATAATTTGACCTATATTTAGATACAATGCAATATTGAGGGCAGACATAGACAATGGAACACGGCAACAACCCACTAGGGATCATAATCACATCTTGTCTAGGTGCATGTACCCGGTGTTCCTGGAAGTGATGTAAATGAAGTCGCGGTCGCTGGGGCGCTTTGGTACGAACTTGACACAGTCACCCCCGGTCAGCCCCTGTATGTCTGAGATCGCCTCCCTTACGGTTAACAATTCAGTTTCGTCTGCAAAAAAAGTTTAACTGTAACACTTTGCACAAAATACGTTGTGTGACAACGCACGAGCAAGGAGAAATGCCGCATTGTTATGTGCTCAAGCTTGGCATGTATTGTTTATTTTTTAACATCTTCATGCAATGCAAAATCGAATGCTATCACTTTCATTTCCATCGCAACAGAGAAAATGAATCCAGGCTTGTAGTGGCATATTGGACGTCATGAGATGAGATCTTACAAGCTTCAAAGCAAAGTTATGAGGCTGAAACATGTGAAACGTTTGTGCTAGAGAACCATTTTTATACAGTTGTATATATAATGGCTGTGTACATTGCGTTGTATGTGCAAAAGAGTATATGCATTATAATATTATTATGTACACAGATGCTACAGAAATAAACTATAAATGTAGCTTGCTCTGCTTTTACCTTGTTACCATGTTCTTTGGATAAACGAGATTATTAACAGAGATGAGCATTGTAAGGATGGTAAAGGCAAATACTATATCAGAATGGTTCCAGTAAATATGTTTTTTAGAAGATGACCTCTGGCCCGACATTCAACAATCACTAAAAAACACAGAGCCGTCAGCACTTACTAAGAAGAACGTCAAATTGGTAGGGGACGGTTTGATTCATCCAAAGCATCTCAGGGGAATCCAGGGAATTGCGAGACTGTTGGATAGAAATATACATGTATTAACTAATTTAACTTATAGTTGCAAATTAATAATGCTTCTTGCAAAATGATGTGAAAACGTACATTTAATGTAATTGTTCGAATCAACGAGTTCGAATTGTTGATTGGATAGGGAATTCTTGCTGTTCAGACATTTGATGCCTTTTGATAAAGGAATGGCAGTGAAAATGTGTCAATAAGATACTTATCGACGTTCACCAACATTCAAACGCCAGACCAATGTAAAGTTTTATCAGCCCTCTGATCATTAAATGTTGAGCATCGTATGGTAACGTCTTCCAAAACAGTTGAGCAGTCAAGGTACTTGTGTATATTGGCACTTGGGCACGATGTTGGGAAAATCATTTACTTAATAACTTACTCAATTTGGAGAACATAGTTATTATAAGTCTTGCAAACCTGGTGTGAATTTATGCTAGGGACTCTCGCGCCAAGTCCGGCATCTTTGGTCTGAAAAAAAAATGAACGGCACTTTATACTACGGAAGTTATTCTACTAGCATGTTAAACGTCGCGAATTGAAAAAAAAAAACATTTTCCCCCTGAACTTTGTGTTAATCTTAAATATTGGCTAAAAGTTCATTTCACACAAAAGAAACTATGACACTTACAAGATTTCAAACTCCTAAATTTGTCTGATTAGCAAATGTCAAAACTGTTTTATTTCAAATTGGACATGAACTTATCGAAAAGTGTCTGTTGTTTTTATAATTGATTACCGTGTCCTTAGGATAAACGTACTAGGATTATTTACAGGGAATTCGGTATTTAGGATGGTTAAGGCAATAACAAAATGTCATAATTGTTCAATAAGATATGGCGTTAAAATTATATGACCTCCGGAGCGGCAGTCAACAATCATCAAAAACTCAGACTGTTGACAGCACGATTTTCTCCGGTGTACGAGAAATGCTACATAAACTGTTAATTGTTTTGTTACACGCAATTGACTTGAAACATCCATTTCTAGTGTACAAGTACTTGATTCAAATTGGCATCAACTCTTCGTCCAAAGCGAACTGTTAGTTGGAGAAGAGAATATGCCAGAATAAACTTTTTTTTATTTCCGACATTGTCTCCAAGAATGACCCAAATTGATATTGAAATGTCTTTGAAGATTAAAAACAGAAGTCGGTTATCGCCCTTTGCGAACTATATTATAACAATCTGGAAATTGTTTGGATGCTAAAGAAGACCTGAAAAAGGCTCACTATGGCTGGATATTCCGCCCTCGGGGATGGCCTCGAGATCCATACGTCTCCTTCGATCAGGAAGTTGTTCGTCGGCATCTCAACATCTACAAGAGTGGTCATTCATACATGTACTTATACTGGTTTGGCAAGTTTATTAAGTCAAGCGATTTGGCATATGATTTTTAAAGAATCATTCTTCGAAGTTATAAAGTTATTTATTTAGCATTTAATTGTGTTAGTTTTCAAAACACTATGTACATTAGGATAGCGATATACAGTCGATATTTTTTCAAGAAGTATAGTTCAATAATAAGTACATGTCACAAATTACACTTGCGGTTTTACTTGCAAAATCAAACAAATTTTGCCTTAACTGTAACACATAAACTTTTTAAATAGATTATTTTACTACTCTGAAATATCCATTCGAAAAAAGAGATCGTGCGATACGTGCATTGTAAAGATGACCAATGGGTTCAAACTTTAATGACCAATGGTGTACAGCATTGACTGTAGTATGCCCGATTTAAATTGTTCCCTCAATCACGTACCGATATTTTCCAGCGGATCATGGTTGGCAATTGGCACTGGACGTTCCTGAAATGATCAACCATTCCAATATTACGATTATGTGATTCGTTTTTATTCATACGGCAAATATAAACTATAAATCTAGGAGGAAACTGGTTATATGAGGTACATCCGTCGGGAGCCAATTGTTTAAAACCGGTTTAGTTTTTGGTTTGGTAAAAGTTGTCCTTAACGTTCATTGATTGGTCAATGTTTATCCAATCATGAATAACTGCTAATTGGCTGCCGCTTCAAGGAAACCACACCAAAAAGTTACCTGCTTTCCACATAAACATTTCCGGTTGGTTGGCAATGTGAAAACATGCATGCTAAGAACGTAGGGTTTTATACACTAATTGTATAAAATAGGCGAGTTTACACAATTAAGTATCATTAAAGACTTAGCGCTTGATACGTGTTAACATAGATGGAACTGCAATTTAGAACGAGAAAAATAGAAACATTCAAATGAGCTGTAACCTGGGTGAGATGTGTTTAAGTCCTTATTATTTATTTTACAAGCAGCGTATCGATATAATTAAATGTGTTTTACCGCTTGCTCCCCGCTACTTAAAATGGCGTCTGGTAGCACCGGAAGTGTGTCTCTCATCCTGACAACCGATAGTATCCCCAACGTCACTAGCACCGGTCTCCATAACGACATGATGCTCACTGGAAACAGTTCTGGCTTCTTATATATTCACTGTCACTGACATATAAAATAGTTGATATCAATACTAAAAACTAATATCAGCTTTCTATGCTGGAGTATTAAGAAATGCTAGCAGATCTTCTGCATTTGTGACGTTACTGTCAAGTGACAGTGGTGTGGTTTCAAGAAGTCTGTGTATTGAAGTTAATGAAATAATTAAGGCTTTAAATACCCGTGAAACAAGTATATTGCAATTCTCAGAAAATTGCAAGATAAATTATTAAAGTTATGTGAGATATAAAAATAAATAATTATTTTCCACAGTAATGTTGATTTGCCCACGTAAACAACGCAGAGAACATTTGCGGTTATTCTTAAGTGCCGATTCAGACACAATATCCAAGAGTTGTCAGTAAAAACTACATTCCTGCATGTCCGTCAAGTCACGATCGTTGATGATACGATGCAATCTGTATACAAGGTGTTCAGTCGTCTTTGTTTACCATAAGTTATCAACTGCGATCGTGATTTAGTCATTTAAATGCATGAAATCCCACTGGTATATATATTGGAGGATTAACAGCCGTGACAATGACCAATCTTGGAAATAATTAATTGCTCTCCCAGGAGCAGCTGACAAGTACTGCAATGAGTAAAAACATAGAGAAAATATCCTCAGGCGATTTAGTCAACAAAATATTACGACTGTGAACGATTAAGTACATAGTGAACAAATACAAACAAGAAAGAGTCTGTCACAGTACCTTAGTGCCCGAGTTTTTGCCAATGTTTACAAATAGAAGTGCGATCCGTCCGTCCCTGAACATTTATATTTATTTGTCACTGGGTCAGATATGTACCATAGACCTAACTTCATAAACAGACACACTCACCTGCTTTTATATCTCCCAAATGAAAACAAAATAATTTTAAAGTCCATCTCCGGCTAGCAACGAAACAATCCCGGATGATTTTCTTTCAACATTGAGGATTGGCGAATAAGGTCCCTGTTCGCTAAAGGAGGACATAGTTTTAATTCCTCGTGCTCCCAGCGGCAAGTTTGTCACACAGCTTAAAACAGTCTGAATGACGATTGGTTGGATTGATGTTATACACCTATATACGAATAAATGATCATTTCCTTTGTTTATCTATCTTAATAGATACATTTGCGTATGCGGTTTTTACGAATTTATTGACTGGTATTTCAAACTATTTTCCAGTATTTTTGTTTGATTATTGCAAAGGATGGGAATTAGCTAATGATACAATGCTACTGCGTATTGCGACATTAATTTAGCCTCCTCCATCGCATATTTAAGTACATTCACTTGATTGATTATTAAGGATTCTGAATCTTTATCATGGGCATAAAATCTTATAGGCCCACACCAATTTGCCGTGAACAATAATAAATGAGAAATAATTATCAAAAACTACAATTATACAAAACGGACGCCTACACTGCTCTCTTGTGTGCGGATAATTGTCTGTATAGGCAATTTCACTTGAACCAAAAACGGCTCGTGTGTAAAAAAAGATTAATTTCAGCCGGAGAATAGATTGGAATGGCAATAATGGCAATTTCTCTATTAAAAATAAATGCCTGTCAGCAAACATTGTACCATGGTGTGGAATATCGCACTAATGCACCAGTCAATTGTAACCACGCCCCCCCCCCCCCCAGGTCCGGGGGTATACACGGGATAGCGGGGCAAATGGGACGCAGTGCCGAATGAATGCGGTTGTTTTGTTTTTGCGCCGAAAATAGCGAGGAATGTCTCCAGGGTGCGGGGGCTTCTGGCGGGAATTTTATCAGCAGTTTGGCTGGACCGAAAGTCAAAATCCCCGATCTTCTCCGGACCTAGAGGGGGGGATGACAATTGACTGGTGCATAACTTACCTACATTTCGAGAACCCTCTCAAAATCATAATGCAAAAAGGTATTATACACGAGAACTATAAATGCTATATATGTTTCAAATAATCTTTTCTACATACAAGCACAGGAAGTGAGTGAATATGGATGCAGAATCGACCAGCCAACGTGTGCTGAACATTTACATGCACATGCACTGTTCAGACTTCTCAGCGAAATAAAAACCATCTTTAGGAAAGGGCATTTCATTCGCTAGATCGATTTGTTAACAATAGTGCATGCGATGATTAGATTGTCACATAAAGTTGTAACGTATTTAAACTGTGATCAATTCGAAACGTGCATGCTTTCGGGACGTGTTCTTTTACGATGTTCACGAAAGGCGAATCAACGGCTTTCATTTTCTATAATTTTAATGTGTTAAGGCCACACAAATTAACTTTTTTGTTCGACACATCTGGGCCAAAAGAAATTGGAGCTATCGTTAGTGGACGAACTCAATGATATATTTAACTTTTGGTACATTGTTTGAGAGTGTTTCCTTTGTTTTTGGTCTGTACATTGACTCATATGAACGGTATAACCACGCCGCCACCGCCGCCGGCTATCCCCGGTATATCCCCAGAACCGGGGGACCGTGGTTACGTTTGGCATGTGCATAACTACATGTAGCGTGCGAATAAATACACTTACACCGTACGCTGCTAATAGAACGTTTACCTTAACCCAATCGGACACAATAGTTACTTCACCCACTTTCCTCGTCATTCAATTTATACACTCACACGAGCGCTCGTGTATAATGTCAATAAGTCTTTTTTTGTGCTTGCAGTAACAATAACCGTGATAAACATGTTTCTGTCTTCCTGAAGTAACAGGCTTAAGTGTTCTGTGTTTCACCAAAGATTCACAAGAAAGCGGTCTTATGCATTTCATTTCCGGCCGACTAAATTCACCCTGACTTTCTGTGAGATGAACTGAATATAATAAAAAAAAATCATTGGTCATTGTTAAATGAAACTAAAAATCCCATTGTAAAACTGTAAATTGAAATCTTCTTGGTGTGGTTGTTTAAAAGTTGAAGAAAATTTTTTTTCGCGAACGATTTCCCAAGAAAAGAATGGTTGATAATATATTAAAGCTGCACTCTCACAGTTTGAACGTTTTGACAACTTTTTTTTTTTGTCTTGGAACGAGCAAATTTTTGCGTAAGTATCTGCAAACCAATGATAAAAGATTGCTGACAGAAGATCAGATCGCAGCTTTTCATATTTTCGTCCCAAAAATGATGTTTTATGCATTTTTCTTAACCCGTTAGTAACGGTTTAAGATATAAAACATTAAATTTGGAATGGAAATATGAACATCTGCGATCTAATCTTTTGTCAGCTGTCTTTCATCACTGGTTAGCAGATATTTACTCAAAAAAATTATAATTCCAAGACAAAATATGAAAAAAAAGTTGTGAAAACAGTAAATCTGTGAGAGTGCAGCTTTAAGGCTAAACACAAGAAGGAGAATGCTAAAGATATGATACAATTTCGGAATTGATCTGGCTGGCCGATAAGCAGGGCTGAAGGCATTCGGAATTCCTCGGCCATTATTTTCAAAAACATTATTGTTTTTGAAAATAATGGCCGAGGAGTTTCGAATGGGCTGAAGGTTAGCCTAGGTTACCTGCCCTTACCATTTTATTATCGTACACTTGTTGTGCAGAGTACGCTGGGTATCAGACAAGGCTGAAGGTCAGCCTACGCCGTACTGGACATAGTTTAATCAAAGCGTCTCCACTTGAAACGCGTTCAATATCCGAAAAAGTGTGCAAGATAATAAATTTATGTCGTTTTTGTCAAACACTGTATTGCATTATATTTCTTAAGTAGACAACGCCTAAAAGTCCATTACCGTTCAACAAATAAACCAGAAACAATCTTTAGTGTGGTCAAATATTCAAACCATTACCAATGCCGAGTATCTTTTTTGAAGACACTTCTCGTTAACTTTGAGGGAAGAACTAGAGCGATGTTGTGAATCTTGTCCTTGCATTTTCTGAAAAATAGGTGCGGTAAATCCGTCAGAAACAGAACATAGATTTGGCGTTGCCTTAGAAAGTTTTTTTTGAATTTTAAATGCATACTTATCAGTTGGTTCGCATGCCAAGTATTCGTGATATTCAATGAGGTTATTCAGGACACTGTTTCCTGTTAAATGTTCTAGCATTGTATACAAACGACTCCAAACAACACAGCCTGGACATTATGATGTAATATACAGTCAAACCCCGTTGGCTCGAACTCGCTTTGCTCGAAATCATCGATGGCTCGAACTGGATATAAAGAACCAGCTTCTTTACACTGAATGTAAGCATTCCCGCTTGGCTCGAATTTTCCGAGGCTCGAGGTATTTTCGCCGGTACCTGGGAGTTCGAGCGAACGGGGTTCGACTGTATACATGTTTATATACACCACTTGGTATGGTTCTTGCTACATGTACACACGTTTACAATGGTGAAGAGAGTAAAAAACAAAGTGCTGAAAGCCTTGTCATGCTGTAGGCGCGATAAGCCTGACTTACTTTATGTACAAATTCTTTTCACAGGCAATAAATATCGAATCCAAAAAAATATTTAAGAGGCCTCCAATTGTAAACGATTTTTGCCTGTCATAAACAATGAATATGTAATGTACATTATAGATTTATAATACAATTAGCTAGTTTCATAAAAGTAACTGATATTTTTTTTATATACTCGTATAAATAAACATTGCTTTCATCATGCAATATTTACTAAAGTAAAGTTTAAATGAAACCCGATATTGGTTGATGCCTTTTGTTGTAGGTAAGTAAGGCAGGGTATTTTAGTCACCTTACTTTAATCACATGCGTAATGATAATTAATAATCAATTTTCAAATTCACATTTATGTTGAAATCTTATGAACGTGTTGATATAAAATAGTCACTATTTCAGTAAACCCCATAACCGCATACATCCCATTTTGTAGCCAATGTGTTTTTATTATCTTGTCATGTCTAAAAGTAAATCTGACGATACACCTGATTTCGAATCGCGTGACTAATATAGGCACTTTCAAGCCTGTTTTTAGTATTTGTTATTTATCTTTAAAAAAAGAAAAAAATACGCAAAAATTAACTAGATAACATGATAATTATCGCGCCAATTAAGTGTTTCACACAAAACAATTCTGAAATGTTTTTAGTTTTTTTTACGGCAGTAATATGCCACCATAATAAATGAAAAACCATAATCTTATTCATATTATTTATAACATTATGAACTTTTGAAATTGTATTTGTATCTTAGTACTGAAGTAAACTTTGCTTAACTTAGCTATGTTTACAAAGATATTAATGATGCATCTTTCTTATACACAATCCAAACTGAAGATTGATTGTGTTGTTTATATACTAATTCTATTATTTTTTTTTTGCTGTATCACGTTTTGACAGATGTATGTTATCTTGCATGGCCATGTGGGCCATAATTTATAATAACACTTGAAACATGTCAATATTTAGGTCATTAACAAGAACATATACATGTATTTCACAAAAACAAACATTCCTAAAACATTTAATGGAAAAAAAGTGTCCTGTTGGAAGTATTCAATGTTGTTCTTTTTATATTTGACCAAGTGACCTATATTTAAAATTGACCTATATTTCATATATAAAACAATAAATAATAGTTTCGGCTAGAAACGATAGAGTTTAGAGTCAACAGCGACATGGCCATGATGGACTTCTTAGTGTGCGTGCCCCATATTCCAATATAACCTTGATTCAACAGCATTTAAAGCATGTTTTTGTTTCTCGTAGTAACCTGGACTGTAGTGTATGTTAAAACACATATCTTTAAACATGACCTGTTTTATATACATATAAAAACTAGCCGAGATTGAAGAGAAAAGTAACCGCTTCCTTAAGGTTAACGGGGTTTGGCCTAATGTCTGTCCAGGATTTCATAAAATGATACAAGCATTCCGACTAAGTTTCACGAAGATTGGTAAGCAAAATGGATTGTAAATTGTGTTAAGCATGCATGCTGAACGGCACACGAGCCATTAACAATAACCAACTCGTGTAGAAATGTTAACAATATGTATTATTTAACGGTAAAAAAACATTTAAATAATCGATAAAATGCGTCTTTCTGAGATTCTTCACAGCATAATTGGTTCCATGTAAATACATTCGACATTGCGAAAATTGGAAAAAAGGGTTGTGAACCCACAAGGGCCTTCCACAGTGAAAAAGATCCATACTCATACTTCCAGGTAAACTACTTTCCCTAACCTAGGTCAGAGGGGCATCCATTCTAACATTCCCTTATTTAGATGCAATAACTGTTTACAAACAAGAGTGTCATGATGGCCTTTAATCGCTCAAGTTTTAAGATGTATACATGGTCCAAATTCCATTGCTGTAGCTTCAAAAATAAGAAAGTAGGTCAAACAGTCACAGTTTAGCTCATCATAGGGCAACATTGATATATGTTTGCAAAATGCATACATTGCTGTAGCTTCAAAATTTAGAAAGTAGGTCAAAAGGTCACAGTTAAGGTCACCCAAGCAATGATTTTTGTTTTTAGAAGTGTACACATGGTCCAATTGTTATTGCTGTAGCTTTAAAATTAAGAAAGTAAGTCAAAATGTCACAGTCTATGTCATCGGAGGACGACATTGATATTTGTTATTTAAACAATACACATGGTTCAAATGTTCTTGATATGGCTTAAAAAAGAAAGTAGGTCAAAAGGTCACAGTCAAGGTCATCCAATTGTTTTCAAATTCGTGCCAGCTTTGAACCCAGGGGCATACTTTGAACAAACATACTAGAAAGCCATCATAATTATGATGCTACATAATAAATATCAAAGGTCTTGCCCATTTAGTTTTAGACAAGAATATTTTCAAGAATTTCCCTATAAGTCTATAGGAAACTTGGGAACCCCAGGGTTTGGCCAGTGTTGTCCCCATGGGCATTATTTGAATCAACTTGGTGGAGGACCACTGTATGATGCCACATACAAACTATCAAGGGTCTGGGCCAAGCAGTTTAAGACAAAAAAAATCAAAGTTTTTTAAGGTGAGCTAAGTTAAACATTCAGAAAAAAATTTGTTAGACTTTTAAATTAGTTTATTTGTTGCAAAAATACATCAGAATAAAATCTAATTATACAAATCAATTCAAAAATTTGATATGTTACACATAAAATATGGAAATGTGAAAAATACAAGTAAATTATGGAATGGAATCACAGTTCAAACATTATTGCCTCCAACCACATGTAACTGTATCTGACGATTAATAACTGGTAATCTTGATATCTGGTGACCCCATTTTGGTATCGTTTGAAACCATTAAATGTTAAGAGGAAGGATACATGAATACTTAATCTATTTAAATATTGGAAACATGCTGTTTGGATCTTAAAAGATTGAAAAGTTTTATTATAAGTTCAAATAATAAACAAAAATACAAAACTGCCATAACTTCACTGTAGTGTATTTTTTATCATTTCTTTAACATAAAAGGAATCAGTTAGCACTACATTTTTTGAATGATAATGTATCTATATGGCGTCACCAGGGATTAATATTTAACATTGCGCAGGGCTAAGTGCAAGACCGTTGTAACTCAGTATAGAAATGGAAGGTGTTACAACAGTCTTGTGCTAAGCCCTCGATAGATTAAAGACTGATGGCATGACAAAATGATAGGCTTTAATCTACATCTGATACCTTTAAAGAGAATTATTGATATATAAGCTGGTGAGACGTAGGCATAACATCTGCCTACAGAGGTGTAGCTTGGCTAGAAACACTGTGTAGGCCCACTTCTAGGAAAATGTACGCCTCGGCCTACATGGCCTATTTTATATAGGTAAGTATGTCCCTGGCCTACACATACTATTAGTTACTAGATCAGATATTTCACATCATTTGTATATCAATTAGTTGTACAATACATTGACAATACTATGTAAAATATCAATTTTAATCCAAATTAAGATGTAAAAATTAATTCCTAAAAAGGTGACGGAGACCATTTTGTCCAGTAAATAGGAACTATTTTCCCAACTGGCCTATCATTTCTCTCATATTTCTTTTAGACTGTTTAGGTTCCTCATATGTTTAAGAAACAATTAAAACAAGTGATTTAAAACATACAATCTTATCTAACTTATAACAATAAAATCAAATACCATTTCACAACACATCCAATACTTCTAATGCATTTTTAGAAAATATTTGTAAAATGTCAGCAATTCATTGTTGCTCAGCAACATATAAAAGTCAGACAATTTCATAGAATAAAACAACTGAGTTGACAGAATTTATATATGGTTATGTTATTTTTGTATACAGTATAATGTTGGTCTTGACAGAAGTATCTAAATCATTCCCACTCACCCACCCACCCCTTGTGCTACTCATATGAGCCAAATAAATAATTGTTGTTTATAATTATAGCTTTGTGTAACATACTGCAGTACAATGGTTGGGTGGGAAGTGAGTTTAAATACAACTACCTAGAACGTGTACAGGAAAAAAACAGGTTGCTGGGAACTAAAACAGGTTGCTGGAAAAAAAAACAGGTTGCTGGGAAAAAAACAGGTTGCTGGGAAAAAAACAGCGAAATAAACTGCATTCTAAGTTTTCAGTCAGATTTAGTATTATTCAAGTCTCAGAATCAGACAAAAAAGACCCCTCCTTTGTTTATTAGTGTATGCATGTCTACAAGGATAAATACGGTATTCGTAATCCTAGATCAACATATACATGTGCACTTCTATATTACTGAACAAAGAAAAACAATTCTTTGAACGATATCCAAAGAATTGAATGACATAAAAAATAATAATGGAGGTTGGTGTTGAAAATAGTAATGAAATAGTAATGACTTGAAATGACTTGAGAATGAATAAGGCAAGAATATTATTAGAGTCATAGAATGATTTTGAACTGAACTTGAAATGAACTTGGAATGAAAAATGGAAAAAGATAACAATATAGGAATGTCTAATTGTCTAGCTGTATAAGGTCAACGAGTGAATGCTACCACAACATCTAATAACTAGCATAATGTCTGTGCACAATTTTACAGTGGAAAATGCCTATATTATATTACAAATCTAATACCAAATGATTTCTCGTCCCCACATGAACTTAAGTAAACTACAGGAAATATAAATAAACCACACTTGAAAAGTGCTTAATGTGACTCCCAAGAAACAAGATCATTTTTATTCTATTCCAGCACCTACCGGGTATTCTAAAAGCTTTTTAGTGACAATTTTCAACGAAGCAAATATTTTCGATACTGTAGCAACAAATATTTGAAATACCCCTTATTTTCAATCAATTTTTTTCATAAATGTACCTTTTTCTTGCTTATTTTTATTCATTTGGTGTAAACATATTTCAAATGATCTTTAAATTCTACTAAAAACAACATTATTTTTTCACTAAGTTGAAAATTTTCACTAAGATTCTCTATGAATATGGCTCCTGGCATTTTATATGAACTTGCAATAAATACGGTAGGTATATTATATATAGGTTTGCACTAAATGCAAAACATTATAAATCTGTGAAAGTCTCCATAAATTTGTGAATGTTATATCGGTTTAAATAAATACTCAAATAGTTGAAGATTATATCATCTAGTTTTATCATGATCGAAATGTAACTTATCTTAAAATGAAAATCCCCTGTTAAAATTAAAGAAGGAGAGTTCAGTATATGTACTGTTCAGTGTAATAAATGCCATCTAACATGCATTTATTCATACCGAAATTAACATGCTATCATACTTTGGTCTTCAATGATGACAGGTGTCCAATTTATTATGCATACCATACTACGAAAAAAATGTCTAAACATTTTAAATATACATGGTCAATGACGTGAACAATTTGCACTTCTACATTAAAAAAAATATATGAGGGCTGGAAATTAACACGTTGTGGTGACATTGTCGACTAAAGAGTCCAGTATAAGAAATAGTGACATTTTCTTTCGTCTCGCAATATTCATCGACTTTTTCATTTTAAAAACATTGAAAAAGTAATCCCTGACTTTATTTTACACAGAATGATAAGGTTTTACCCAACACAATCAATCTTTTTTTCTTGATGTTTTAGAATGATCTTCCACAAGACTCTTGATGACGATGACCATGCATTGGTGACATGATTTTTTATGCAGAAAAAACAACTGCATTAAATGGGACACCCTCGCAGATTTCATGCAACTGTCACATTTTTTCAAATTAACATAATTATTTCATACGGTAGTTCTATTTGAAACTAAAGCTGGATGATTCACAGCCTAAACTCTTTATAAAGCTTGAAGATTCAATGCCTAACTCATTTTTAAGAGCCTTTCTAACGCTGTTAATCAAAGTCACCATTCAAAACATTAGTGAGCTAACATCTTTTTATATGAAATTAAAAAATCCAACCCACAAACATGTGAATATTGGATACTTGTTATCCTGTATTTTTTGGTATCATTTGAAAAAAAAAAATGAGAAGAAACAAAAAAATCTAAACAAATACCGAAGATATTATAACAGTAAAAATTTGTTGGCTTTCAAAGAGAAAAACTTCATGTATTATATACAGTCATACTTCGGATCATTCATTTAATATACTACCGGTAGATATCAAGAAGCAAATACCTTCCAAATTTGTATGGGAACAGCAGGCAACAACAAAAATAACATTAAGGTTAATGGAGCTATAGCAGAACAAGTTTATTTGTGGGTCAGACACCGTAAGACATTTTTATATGAAGTCTTGATGATCACTTAGTACCGTATTGTTACAACCAGTTTGTTGACAAACCATTTCTATGTCAGATCCTATCAAACTTGCGAGTCCCTTTAATGTGCAGTTGAATTTTTTCCTTGTTTGCACTAGACTGAATATTTCTATATGAACTTTAGAATGGTTGAAAATATGAAATGACCTTACATACTTTAATGATTGGAAGGAAAATATGGTTGGTTTGGAATGAAAATGTGGTTGGCTATCTGAATCGAAATAGGTAGATTTAGTAGAAGTTGCATAACATAGCTCAGATCTGTGAGAACATTGATTTTCATGGGGTTTAATTTTTATGGAAAATCAATTATTAATTTGTTTCACATATTTCAATTAAGTGGAACATGTAGTATTTCTTATAGGGAAGAGTTTTCCTCACTTCACACCATGATTATTCTGTTGCACTTTCATTGGCATGAGAATTATGCAAAACATTAATCCCCATAAAAAGAAATGATTTCACAGTCATTGTTCTAAGGCATCATATTATATTTCTCCATGTTGTTTTACAACTTCCAGAGTTCTATTCATCTCCAATGGAGAGACACACTTAACACTTCTACAGTTTCAGCAACACTCTTCACACTGTTACAAACAACTAATATTTTTTATTCTCACGAAATCACAAAATCCAGATTACATCAGAGAACACATTTCTGTTTTGCACTGTCCTTAACACATCACTATGAACATGATCCAACTCTGACTTCAGAAATGCTTAGCTTTCTTGACACAAGCATCTTGAACATGCAAGTCACTGTCTTGTAATTCAAAATACACATGTAGGTGTTACAACCACAGCTTTTGGTTTTAAAAATATTAAAAAACCTTAAATGGAATTCTACTGTGTTGGATAAAATTACGTAGGAGCAATTTTTTTAGCTCCAAATGCAAAACATCTCTATTCTAGCAACAGCATAATCTTCTTAATTCAAAACCTTTAACACCATCATTCCTTATATGAGAACACTTATACTTTCAAATTTAAAACCATAATTATTCACAACTTGTATCACTGAAACACTTCAGCTATCATCACACAAATGATGAGAAACCTGGCATAGGGGCCCGTGACCCTGCAGTGTTGTTCATGATAATCTGTCCGCCATTCAGACTGAATGCATAGTGGCTACTCTCAGCCTCACTGTCTGTATACTGATATGCGTTAAACGATGAATTGGCATTGGCACTTGGATTTGGACTCTGCCAGTTCGAACTAATTGGAGCTGGTGTTACTGGTGCCGCCCCATAGATGTTACGGGTGATTGATGTGGGGGGAGCGTAGCCTGTGGCCCCCACCGCGGAGAACGGAGGGGGTGGGGGAGATGAGGATGGGGGAGGTGGGAATGACAGGCTGTCATCATCACTAGCCTCATCACTTGCCTGAAACAAAGGAACATGTTGATTAACAACAGATCAACACAAACAATGAACCTAAATTCTCTTTGCAAAAGTTAATCATTATATCAAAATTAGTTTTTTGTGTAACAAAAACTTCAGACACAAAAAATTGAAACATTATATACAATGAACATAAACCATCGGAATGATGTAGCCTGGTATACCTGAAATGAACATATATGCATTGAAAACATAATGCTTTATATATGTCATGAATAATGCAAATACCTCTGAATCAGAGTCTGCCACTGAAGGTTTTTCAGTGACACTGCTGTCGTCATCATCATCATCATCTGGCAGCGGGGGTTTTGCTGCTGATGCTGTATCATCATCACTGTTGCTGTTGTAGGCAACACTAGCAGGACTTGGTCGTGGCGGGGATCTAGATTATATATAATTACAATGTTTGAAAAAAATACCTGAATAGTGCTGTCCATTTCAAGGTATGTGCATTATTGAACTCTATTTTTTACTATAATTACTTTTGAAGTTTTCTTATAAATTCTAACTCTATTTATTGTACATCATGTTTATTATGATCTCACCTCAGTTACAAAGATTAAAAAATAGATGCCTTTTTAGTGCAAACAATATCATTTTATTTCAAAACCAGCAAACATATTATTTATGCTAATAATGCTGCTGACCAGAATAAGATTCTTCTTAACTTTTGCTATTTTACCTTGAATAAATGTTATTAACAGAGCCATTTGGTCTGATGCCAGCAAACTTCTGTCTGCGGGAATGTGTTGACTGCCTCGTCATCTCGAGACCGCTGAATCCACCTTCCTCAGGCTCCGTAGAGGGAGCCAAGTTGGATGTGGACGTCATATGGCCCGGCTTACGCTGCTCTACTCAAAGGAAAAGGTAATCATGTGATATTACTAAAATTGCTATCAGAGACATGGCCTGGGTTTCACAACTCTCTTAGAAGTAACATGCAAATCTGTGACATACAACCAGAATTGATTTGTGTGCATTGGCCCAGCTTACTCTGCTCTGTTAGAAGTAACAGGCAAATCTGTGACAAATTACTAGAAGCATAGAACAAGAACGTATTATCTACCAGAGAATGAACACAATATACATCATCCAATGAACACAATAGACATTATCCAATGAACACAATAGACATAATCCAATGAACAAAATAAAACACTCAGTCAAGTGTGCAACATGAACAATGATAATACAAATATTAATAAAAAACAGATTTTTTTAGTGGCTATACTAAATGTAACGAAATGTAAAATAATAATTAACTACACCATGTTCTGATACTTACGGGCCTTGCGTGACTTGTTCCTGTGAGAGATAAGACAGAGCAAAGAGATGACGACGAGGATAACGATGCCGCCCGCCAGCGCCACAATCACTGGGAACCAGGGCTGGTAGTGGAACGCCTTGGCAGAAGACACTGCAATATACATATAATTCATTAACCATACCAGCTCTTTTATTATTATTGTCATAGGGTTACCTTGACTGACACAGTTTTTAATATAAACCCAATGGTTTTACACAAAAACAAACAATGTTTATACAATTTTCAAATAATGATCTATATAAGCATTTTCTTCTAGTCCAGACTTGTGGTTCTCTATCTATAAATAGATCAAACTCATAACTCTACTGAAGTATTATGGAATGATTTTATATCAATTATGATCCATTGAAAATAAAATGGTAACATAAATTAGAAAACGAAAAATCTCACCAGCTTTAGGGGCAGCGGGAGTGTTGAATATTTCAGAGGGGTCACTGTAGGGGCTCCTCCCTCGCTTGTTAAGGGCCACAACTCTGACTTGATATTGGCGGTCGGGGTTAAACTGAAGTAGGTTGATGGTAGCTCTAGTGACATTCCCCAGTAGCTGACTAACTATTGTCCACTCTGAGGTTTCTGGAATAGGAAAATATGTGTTCACGAATTGGTATATAGAAAATACGAGTCATTTAATAGTTACAACATATACCATTCGATTAAAATGTGTGCATACATCCTGCTCATATCATTTAGGAGAAATCTATACAGAGTGCATATATAATGATTTTCAAAGGCAATTTATTTTAATTGTCTCATTATTTTTTCAGCTTTGAAAATACAAGTCATGTAGATTTATGTCACTGGTATTTTACCATTCAATACCAATACAGAGCAACAGATAACTTTTACTCAAATAGTAGTGTACAGCCTTATGTAATTTTGTAAAATGTAATGTACACCTTGGTTTCATTCCATACAGGTAAATGGTGATTGTTAAAGTTTACTGGCACATTGAAGTGAAAACATGTAAGTATTTCACATAAGACAGGCTTGATCCTAAAAGCAGAATTTAATCAATTAAAAATACGGATGGTGCTTCCTTCCCTTTGCATTGTAAAACACTACGCTCATCAAGGGAAATCACTGCATAGGAGTTGAAGTGACTCATTAGACCGGTTTAGCAGTATCTTCGACATGGTCAGAATGGTTGCTTCCGAAAATGGTTGAAAATTGAGTGTAGTAACGGAACACCATTAAAACAATTTGAATTGCTACTGATATGAACAGATCTTTGACTTTATATCATAATTGGCGCATTTTAAACCATATATTCTCCAATTACACCCCTTATCTGTAGCTCTGGCAATAGTTCTTTGAATAGTTTTAAAATACCTACAACATTTAATGCAAGGTAGATTCTAATTTGCTTCATTCTACCCCATCTATCATGTGCATAAGTCCCTAATAAAACTAATAATTTGAAACTCAGAACTAAATACAGTAACCAAACTATATATGTGTATTCATGTTTTTAGTACCATATTTCTTATAATTTTTAATCTACATTTAGCTAAAAAAACCACTACTTCAAACAAAATCATTCACCAAGGTATGTTTTAATGATGATAAAGTATAAGTCCAGGCAAGTTGGGAATACACAAACATGATGCGTTATGTAAATGTTTCATACTTGGTAGGTTGGATGAAAAATAAAATATTAAACCATAAAATAGAATTTAAAAATCTGCTTTGCTGGTCAGCAAATAAAAAAAAATGCTTTTCTTCCGTAAAAACAAAGGGCTGGCAGTTATTTGAAAACATGCAAACCTTACAACTATGAATGAGTGCTGACAACTATTTAACATCTGTGTTTCTCAAGTTTTACAAGTTTTTAACTGCATAATACAAAATCATAGATATATTGAAGATTTCCGTTAAATATATGACTGCTGCACATTTTACAGACATGATTCACTTGCTTAAAATGAACAGAATGCTGTAAGCGTGGAAACAGAATGTAAGTAATGGCAAAATGTCGTACAATCAATACATATAATGACATAAACACATCCTCAGCAAATGTCAAACAACAGGAAGTAGAACAAAACAAATCATACAGAGAATAACACCATAACGTAGAAGAACTAGTAATTCTAAAGAAAATCTGCACAGCTAGGTATGGTAATACTGAAATAAAAGATAAATTGGTGGTATGAACATTAAATGAAAATATGGACAATATAGTTTTTGTGTTGATTTTAACAGTTCTGAAATTTAGTGACTGACATTTCCAAAGGAAGCAAACAACTAAACATTGTCATCACTTACAGGAATATGCATTCCCAACATGCATTTTTACTAAACCAATACATGAAATCAATGTCCACACATGATTTCAGCCTGGCTCTCACTTACAAGAGTTCAGCCTGATTCCTGCTGACTTGTTGTAGAGGCATTAGTCATGATGGATTCAGAAAAATATTGCCCAGATTTATCTTATTTAGGATGATCACTTATGACTGCCCTATGGTGCGATTACAAAT
This sequence comes from Mya arenaria, assembly GCF_026914265.1. Classification (NCBI taxonomy): domain Eukaryota; kingdom Metazoa; phylum Mollusca; class Bivalvia; order Myida; family Myidae; genus Mya; species Mya arenaria. The sequence continues at coordinate 41,093,263 of NC_069123.1, read as the reverse complement.
CTTAACTGCCGATGCCCTATGGTGCGATTACAAATCCTCGCTGCCGACTGCCTTATGGTACAATTAAAAATCCTCGCTCACGACTGCCCTACAGTGCAATATCAAAACCTCACTGCCAACTGCCCTATGGTGCGATATCAAATCCTCGCTGCCAACTGCCCTATGGTGCGATATCAAATCCTCGCTGCCAACTGCCCTATGGTGCAATTACAAATCCTCACTGCAGACTGCCCTATGGTGCGATATCAAATCCTCGCTGCCAACTACACTATGGTGCGATATCAAATCCTCGCTGCCAACTGCCCTATGGTGCGATATCAAGTCCTCACTGCAGACTGCCCTATGGTGCGATATCAAATCCTTGCTGCCCACTGCCCTATGGTGCAATTACAAATCCTCACTGCAGACTGCCCTATGGTGCAATTACAAATCCTCACTGCAGACTGCCCTATGATGCAATTACAAATCCTCGCTGCCAACTGCCCTATGGTGCAATTACAAATCCTCACTGCAGACTGCCCTATGGTGCAATTACAAATCCTCGCTGCCGACTGCCCTATGGTGCAATTACAAATCCTCACTGCAGACTGCCTTATAGTGTGATTACAAATCCTTGCTGATGACTGCCCTATAGTGTGATTACAAATCCTCACTGCAGACTGCCCTATAGTGCGATTACAAATCCTTGCTGATGACTGCCCTATAGTGTGATTACAAATCCTCACTGCAGACTGCCTTATAGTGTGATTACAAATCCTCACTGCAGACTGCCTTATAGTGCGATTACAAATCCTTGCTGATGACTGCCTTATAGTGTGATTACAAATCCTCACTGCTGTCTGCCTTATAGTGTGATTACAAATCTTCACTGCAGACTGCCTTATAGTGTGATTACAAATCCTCACTGCAGACTGCCTTATAGTGTGATTACAAATCCTCACTGCAGACTGCCTTATAGTGTGATTACAAATCCTTGCTGATGACTGCTCTATAGTGTGATTACAAATCCTCACTGCAGACTGCCTTATAGTGCGATTACAAATCCTTGCTGATGACTGCCCTATAGTGTGATTACAAATCCTCACTGCAGACTGCCTTATAGTGTGATTACAAATCCTTGCTGATGACTGCCCTATAGTGTGATTACAAATCCTCACTGCAGACTGCCTTATAGTGCGATTACAAATCCTCACTGCAGACTGCCTTATAGTGTGATTACAAATCCTCACTGCAGACTGCCTTATAGTGTGATTACAAATCCTCACTGCAGACTGCCCTATTATAGTGTGATTACAAATCCTCACTGCAGACTGCCTTATAGTGTGATTACAAATCCTCACTGCAGACTGCCCTATAGTGTGATTACAAATCCTCACTGCAGACTGCCCTATAGTGTGATTACAAATCCTTGCTGATGACTGCCTTATAGTTTGATTACAAATCCTTGCTGATGACTGCCTTTCAGTGCGATTACAAATCCTTGCTGATGACTGCCCTAAAGTGTGATTACAAATCCTTGCTGACGATTGCCTTATAGTGCGATTACAAATCCTGGCGACATGACGATTCTTCATGATTGCTTCAATATATTACAATCCTCAATTGCATAGAAAATCAAATTGAATCAGAGCTGTACTGTCCATTCATACTGAATCATCATATAATAAAAGTCACGATCCACTATAATCATCTGAGCTAACCCATGAATGGTCATGAATGTTTACCTGATTCCAGTAAGGATACGCTGGATTGAATTACGACTGCACTATGATTGCTCTACATTTGCAAAAAATCATAGTAAATTGTAGCAGTCAATTTCATTGCTCATCCTGATTCACCAGGATCACCCAAAACTCACAAAGATTCAGGCAGATTCCTTTCAGAATGGAATCACAAATGGAAAAGAGACACAACAATTTTCTAAATAATGGTCAATCGTAACCCAAACATGACAGTGGGAGCCAGGCTTAAATAATATAATAACCAATCTGAATGATATTATGACTAATGACATAGTGATAGCTGTGACTGGGCATCGTGCAAGCGGAGCCATGCGTGGTTACATACTACCTACCATCTCTTCGATATCTCCATTCAAAGCAACATCCACCTGTCAAGCAAACCAGCCTTGCCACATTAAATACTTAATAAAACAATGAAAACTACGGGATAAATCCAGTAGCCTACAATTTAACTGAGATCCTGTTTAATAAAAGAACATGGATCAAGTCCAAACACTAGCTTTCTTTGAGATAATTGACCTTTAAAGGCTATATTAACCTTTTGTAAGTTCAAATTACTTTTTCACAAGTATATTTCCATTAATGAACATGCATGTAGTTTCACATGAGACTACCAAATAAGGTTGCTATGTCCTAGTTTAAAAGAATAACACAATTCTTCTTCAAAGCTGATCTTTACCTCGACTACTAGTAGGCCCACACAACATTCAAATTTCAGAATTATACTTTCACATAGTGCTATCCATTTTGTCATAACATTAATACAGATTGAATATCAATGAAAACTAGTGCTAGTTTTGCCATCATAGTGGCTTTTGTAAAATCTATTGTTAAAATAATAACATTAATGCAAACATCTTTCAAACACATTGGGATGTTGAGCCTACTTTAGCCTTTGGGTTAGACACATTTGGTGAGTAAAATTAAACACATTGTTGATTAAAAGTGAAAGTTCGCACTCCCAAAAAGGAGGGGCAGTGTAACGAACACGGGATCAAAGGAATTCACAGCATTTCACCTACATCATCAGCTGATGAAGGACAAACCAACATGAACAAGGTCAAACAAGTGGCTGGCTTACCTGAGGAGTTGGCCAGTATGGTGTGTCCATAGATATCAAAGTCGCCTTTAGCTGGATCGAGCCAGCTGAGGATGAGATCGTTGTTGTTGATCTGGTATGTCAGGTCCGTTGGCTTGGCTGGTGCTCCTGAAATGTATCATTCAGCTGAATGAATGAAGAGTTCACAAGATAAAATTTACATACCATATAAATATACAATGTACATTGTATGAGTACTTCCTGGAGTTGAAGTACATACTACTTTCATGTCAAGACCCAGACCTGATCCAACACTGATGTGGGCGACAATGAAGGAGGTGTACTCGACTTCCTCGAAACTATAAATTAACACCTACAGAAAAACAACATTACCTTGTGGTGAGGTAAGGACTACTTTCTTGTCAATCCCCTCTCCTGACCCAACGCTGGTGCGGGCGACGATGGTGAAATGGTACTCTACTTCCTCAAGTAAATCCTTTATCGTGAGTGACGTCAGTGTGCCTGACACATTAAACCTAACCTGACGACCTGCAGAATACAAGTTGTAAATGTTGTTAACTTAATTAAGTTGTATTTTATTCAACAATCAGATAATATATGAACTACAATACCAAGGTGTTTACTTTTCATTTGCAGAAAATTAAAATAAGTTTAATAATTTAAATTCCAACTGTAAATGTTTTAAATTTCATAAAGTCATTGATACGCAAATTTTGTGATGCTTTTTATTTGTGACAACATCAATCACCTGACACTTAAATTAAATATTTGGCTTTGTTTCACAATCTGATTAAATTCGGAAAATAAAACGCTTGCAAAATGATAACAATCTACTGTATGAGGTACTGGTACTTACCGACAGCATTCATCTCAGTGTAAGCAAGCTCATAGTTGGCAATCTTGCCATTGGGTTTCACCGGCGGCTCCCAGACGACATCCAGGGAGGTAAATGTTATATTCCAGAATGAAAGACTACCCGGTTTTCCTGGTACTGAAATGGGAATTCAAGATTCACAGAATGAGAGACTACGAGGTACTCCTGGCACTGAAATAGGATTTCATAATCACTGATGGAGAGACCACCATGTACTCCTGGCACAGAAAAGGGAAATCGGGAGTCACTGATTGAGAGACTTTCCTGTACTCCTGACACTGAAATAGGAATGCAAAAATAACTGATCGAGAGACTACAAAGTACTCCTGACACTGAAATAGGAAAAAGGGAATCACTGATGGAGGGACTACCCTGTACTCCTGGCATCGAAAGGGAAATTGGGATTCACTGATCGAGAGACTTTCTAGTACTCCTGGCACTGAAATAGGAATTGAAAAATCACTGATGGAGAGACTACCAAGTACTCCTGGCATTGAAAGGGGAGTAAGGAATCCCTGAAGATCACTTTCAATTCAAGATGGATTTTCATGTTTTTTGTGTGTTGACGATTTACTCCTGGTTTAATTTTAGCAAAATCATGATCATTTGCAATGCTATCGTATTGAAGGTTATTTTTCATATATTATTTAGCCTTTTAATTACAAATATTACCCAGTATTGTCATTAATACAATCTTCAGTTTTTACTGGCTGATTAGATATTTTGATTTCAAAACACAACAAGACCAAAGTATAACCATGGAAAGCTCACCTAATATTTGGAACTCTGGCCATGGCATTTCACCAAGGCAATTATTCTTATAAAATTGACTAAGATTGCATGATAAAAGCAGTCTCTATACAAGGTATTTTTCTAACTTTGATTTTTCTTTTTTAACATTTAGATTTGACCATGTGACCTAGTTTTGACAGGAGATGACCCATATACAGACTTGTCCAAGGTTTCATCCATTTCAGACAATGATTTTTACCTTTTAGAAGCATTGGTCTAAAATTGTAGCCACTACAATGTTAAACAACAGCCATCGTAAGACAGGGTGCTCGACTACGCCGCTTTGACTTAGAATACAATAACGATGTTATAATACCAAGTTTGGTCTCTATGTCAAACCTAACTAAAATTATTTGATACATAAGGTGACTTTGATGCTGCCCTCCCACCAGCCCGCCCAAACAATGACGCAAGTCATTCAAATAACTTGATTTCCCATTATGAAAATGTGGTTAAGAATATACAAATATGCCTTTCAAAGGAAATTAAAAAAAAAATAAAAAAATTCAAGGGCCATTATTTGTATTTAGGCTTAAAACGGAGTTATGTTTCTTGTTGTAAGATGGTCGTAAATAATTTTGAATTTTATTAAGTGCATTTAATGAATGGTATAGAAGTTTTTTTTATTAAAATCCAAACTTGCCCTTAACTTTTACTTGCCTAAAACTTGAAGTCAATCAGGGGCCATAACTTGTATTAAGGATATGGAGTTATGTAACCACATTGGGTGATGGTCCTGAACAATTGTGTGAACTATTAAGTCAATTAAAGAAGGGTATAGAAGTTATTAAACAATAGCCAAACCTGCCCTAAAACTTTAACATAAGTTCCATAGTCAATCAGGGGCCATAATTTGTATAACAGATAATATGGAGTTATCTAACCTCATTATGTGATGGCTCTGAACATCTGTGTGAAGTATTAAGTCAATTGAATGAATGGTATTGGAGTTTTAAGTGAAAATCCCAACTTGCCCCAAAACTTTAACCTGCCTTTAAACTTTAACCTAAGTCGATCAGGGGCCATAACTTGTATTTAGGATGATATGGAGTTATGTAACCTCATTTTCGGATGGTCCTGAACAACTGTGTGAAGTATTAAGTCAATTGAACAAAGGATATAGAAGTTATTAATAAATATTCCAACTTGCCCTAAAACTTAAACCCAAGTTCCATAGTCAATCAGCGGCCATAATCTGTGTAAAGAATAATATGGAGTTATCTAACCTCATCATGTGATAACCCTGAACAACTGTGTGAAGTATTAAGTCAATTGAATGTAGGGTATTGGACTTATAAGTGAAATTCCCAACTTGCCCTAAAACTTTAACCGGACGCCGACGCTGGGGCGAGTAGTATAGCCCACCTATTCTTCAAATAGTCGAGCTAAAAAACAATTGTGTTCAGACAAGAGAAAAAAGGCATTCACACAAACTCACCCTTGACCTCTTTGTTATCAACATCTTAATCAGCAAAATCACTTACATCCCTCGCTAGTTTTTGTGTGTACAGGTGGACTATGTGGCCCCTCCCCGGCCAGGTTAAGTGCCCGCACTGTGATCCCGTAGTCTGAGTACATTGCCAGGTCCTTTATCACCAGTGAGTCCTCTGAAGCCTGAACTGCCTGCCTCTTTGCTGTGTCAGAGCTGGAGGAGTTGAGCCAGTAGGCAATCTGGAAACAGGAGTCAAGTTTGTGTTAGCTTTTTAAGGGATGACTTGCTGATCATCATCATCTGACAGAACACCTCAAAACACCCAAATATGTATCAAACATGGAATCTGCATAATTCACAACAAAGACTTTGGCTGTAGCATGATAGTCCTTATATATGAGCACAACCATCGGATGCCAACTGTCAATTGATAATGTATTGTTTTTTCAGTGTAACAAGGAGATAACTTGAAAATTATTAAAGCTGACATTGTGAGCCTTGCTAAACATGTGGTCTGGTCATTAGTTACATCAGTACAGAGTTTCATGTAAAATATTTAAAAAAAATGAGCTATGGCTGAGAATAAAAGAATTGCATGCCACCAACAACGCAAAGGATTTCACAATACCTTGACTTTTTTCTTTGAAAACAAAGGAGATAAAAACAAACGTCCTGAAATTTCTGTTAATGTTCTGTACCTGATACCCAGACAGTTCTCCATTCTGTGTGTTGAGAGGGGGTGGTTGCCAGGAGACCTCAATCTCTGTAGGGTTTATTGCCACTGCAGTCACACTGACAGGGGCCGCAGAGGGGGCTGGAAACAAGAATGTTTTGTACATGGTGCATGCATGATTTACACATAAAGGTAATTGTTGTTGCTTTTCTTTTTTCTTTTTAAAGTATTTATCGTATCAGACCTACAATGTACATTAGACATGAACATTTCAACTATGAGTTTTGTTAATGATTGTTTTAACGAATAAGACACCCACAAATTAGTTGATACAAATCTTTTCCTTCTAAAGATTACAACAGGAGCACTCATTAATTTTCTCACTCATTAATTTTCTGTCTATGCTAACTTACCAGCCTCTCCCACAAACACGACCACAGGAGTGCTCGGCGGGCCCCGTCCGACCTTATTAAATGCCTTCAACAGGAATTCATAATTTACAAACTTCTGTAGGTCAGACAATGTGACCTCTATTGTGTTAAGGTCATCTATCTCTAGCTCCTGGTAGTTGGTGTTCTCTACTTGCCGGTATAAAAGAAAGTAGCCCTCTAACTGGCCATTCCATGTGGACGGGAGGGGTTGCTGAAATAAGGGAGGTTAATATTGGGAATTATTAAAGCTGAAGGATAACATGTTCTTGTTTAAATGAAAAACATGAAAAAGAACTCACAGTCAGAATGTACAACAGATTATTGCAATTCAATTATATGGTTAATTAAATGGCAATGTATCATATCTTACATGAATTTTTAAGAAATTAATTCAAGACCTTCATGAGTCAGAGGGTGATGATAGTCAACATAAGCACATTAACCTACTAAATAATATGGAAAAGATCATATAGAAAAGATCAAAGTCATTGTCCTAGACAAGCTTAAAAAGTGGAAAAAGCATTTATGCATATCAAGGTGCCGAAGAAGCTTCCTTACCTCCCAAGATACTTTGACAGACGTGGTAGTCAGTCTCTCAACCTTCACATACCGTGGTGCTCCTTCTGGTACTGTAAAATCCCACATGGAAGATTTAATGGCTTGGTACCAAATTTGGTTCAATTTTTGTTGTAATTTTTAACATAAATGAGATCAAAGCAAATATAATTAAGAAAGAGGTAAGTAAAACAATAATTACATGTACTTTATTTTTGCAATTCCCCAAGATTTGTGAACTTGAATTCATTGAGTACACATGTCAAAATAATGTGCATATCACAGATTGCTTAAAATTTACAACACTTTAAATTTGGCAATTTTCATGAATCAGTATTATCATGAACTTAAAACCTAGAGAAACTATGAGTTTAGCAATGCCTCTCGATGACTAGATAGTGAAGTCGTGTATTTTAAACTCACAAAAAAGGCCAAAACAAAAAAAATCATGAAAATAAAGACCATGCAAAATTAATGAAACCTGTACACAGAACACGTACCATCCTCCAGTGTTAGAGCCTCACTAGACTCGTCACTGAATGCACTCCGGCCCTCGTCATTGGTGGCGGCAACTTGGAACACGTAGCGTGTGTTTGGCTTTAACCTAGAATTAGCAGAGAAGTCAAATTTATCCTCAATTACAAGTTATTGCTTTAAATGTGTTGTAAAAAGAGCTGAAAAAGCAAGAAACAAATATTCTCATGCATCTTGTCATAAAAAAAAAATCTGTAATGATTCCCGGTAATACTTAATGTGCCAGAATTTTTACACAGCTTCATAAAAAAAGTCCATTGCAGAAAAAGGAATAAACATTATGAGAGCATAATTGTGTGAAAGTTTAAAAGACCAAAATTTTAATAATATCAGCAAAGCTGCTTGCACTAAACCCAATTTTGAACCAAAAAAAATAATCACACTCACATTTTCACTGTGTATGTGGTCATTGTATGAAGTATAGTTCCCTCGACACTGGTCCACAAACCATTGGGCTGGCTTTGGTACTGCACGGTGAAGTTACGGATGGGTCCATAACCGTTAAAGTTGGCCGGTTTCCAGCTAATAGTTACTGACCGAGCCTGGATAGATGACTCTTGGATCTCTGGCTTACTAGGTCGATGCGGCGGGTCTGAATAAAGAATACTGTACATCTTAAACAGTTGTCTCAAATTTTGTTAGAAATACTGCAGATCACAGAGAATATCCAATAAAATTCCAGAGTAGTATATATTAACCTATCAGAATAAAATTAACGTTTAAATCTCACAAAAACTGAAAACCTGGCACTTTTATGGCAAAAACGACTCTCAAAAAAACAAACGTGCAATGCATTTTACAAAAAAAGTTGTTTAAGGCAAAACTTTAGGAAGTTTGATCCACCGCTGTTTGTAGTCTGTGTTTGACTTAATATTGCTTTTCTATGGTTTACAACCCCACAACATTAACAACATTGTTAGCTCCAACAAAGTTCTGAACAATTGGCCCATTTTCAGTCAATTTAAAGGTATTTGATACTGTTATCATGAAATAAACAAATAACATACTCCTATCGCTCATGGTGAACACCTCAACCGTGGCGGTTTCTCCCCAGCCCTTCTGTGTACGCCCCGTCACCTGGAACTCGTAATACGCCTGTGTCTGGAGGTTCACCATGGTCTGTTTACGCTCCCCAGCTCCCACTGTCCTGTTCTCAAATGGATCATCACTTCCAGCTACTCGCCACAACACCTTGTAATCTGTATCACGTAAAAAGGGTATAAGTTTTTCACTTGAGCACTCAAACCATATTAAAAATGAAGTGTTTTTTGTGAACATAAAATTACCAACTTGAAAGTATGATATTCAATTTCTAGGCTTGATCTAAAATATGAGTATACAACAGCCAGTTATTATCACTAAACTGCTTCCAGTTAATATAAGACAACCATCTAAAATGCTGAGTCAAACTCTTTGACAACTCATAACAATTGAATGTCCAAACCACATACTCTGTATAATGCCGTTTGGCTCAGAGGGCTCCTCCCACTCAATGGTTGCGTTTGTATATGACACGTATGGGAACCAGATCACACGAGGAGGACCGGGAACTGGAATCAACAACATAAAACATTACTTTACTGGGAGGGCTATAAGGTACTTTAGACAATTTATTTTAGTATGCAAACAACTATTCTCATTTCCCATGAATAAATCTATGTGAAAAAATGATTTAACTACAATTTCTTCCAATGAAGGGCAAAAGTTTTACCATATATAAGAAGAATCCTCTTTTGACTAATTTGTTTCAAAACACCTCATTTATATAAGTGAATTTGATGAGCTGATTTGACAGACTAACTTGATAATTAGATAATTGCATTATATAGATTCAACTTAAATAGGTTTAATAAATGACACCATGAGAACCTAAGCGCACATTACTATTTGATAGTTTGTTTTGCTTTCAGAAAAAAGGAGCACAACTCAACAATTATTGATATCTGAGTTTTGCTTCAAGCTACACATGCGCATATGTGTAACCAGTTTTAATTTAATTTAATGTTTTCTGTGTAATTGCCAAGGTCAACATGGTGCATATTGACCACAATGCCATGATGATGCCAATAACGATGCTAATAACGATTATAATGACCCCAAAGCTATTAAAATACCATAACTTTTTTCTTCAAAAAAAAATTCTCAAGTCATTTCTTAACTTAGGTCAATTTCTTAAAATTCAAATGAAAAGTAATGTATTAGTGGTTTTAACATTAAAGGTTTTTTCCCAATAAGGTCAAAAGAAATCATGTGTTTTTATTTTTCATTTCATATGACTGAAGCGATAATAAACTGAGGAAAGTGACTTAAGTTCGGAAATGACTTAAGAAGCTTTATGAACACCACCCCAGACAAGTTAACAATATCGGAGGTCCTTACCATCTGGCAGTGTGCGTACGACCACCTCTGGCCGGCTGAGTAATCCATCTCCCATTCTTGTGTAGGCAAGCACACTGATTGTGTAGTTCACAAACTTACGGAGATTGTCAACTGTGGTGCTGTTGGTTGTATTACCTGGGACGTCTAGGTACGAGGCTACGATATTTGCCTCTGAGGACCGGTAGTTCACCTTTAAAAAGAGGTCAATAAGTTATTTGGATTGATGTTATTACAAAATCAATAACTGTCAATCATAACATGTTTTATGTAAATCTCGATTAATAGCCAGTGGAGATCTTTTAACATCTTCATAAAAATGATGCAAGAATTTAAAAACTCTTCTTAAATTATTAAGAATTAATGTGAGCTTTTGAACTTACAATCATCGTCTAGGCAAAATTTGACAACAAGGATATTGGCAATGTCAAATGTTCCATCTTGAACACTTATTTACTACTTCAATTACCTTGTATCCAAGGATCATTCCATTCTGTTGGAGGGTAGGCACCTCTCCCCAAGTCACGTTGATACTGGTGGCGGATGCAGCAGTCGCATTTACTAGCTGGGGGCCACTGCCAGGTACTGTGAAAAGATAAATGCTCTTGGTCAAATTGATGTTTAAATTGAGAAATATCAGATTTCACAATGTTAACTACTAGAGGTGTGTGTTGAACATATATATGGCCAATAAGCAACTATGCTGTCATGCAAATCTATGTTTGGATACAATTAAAACATCAACACCAGACCTTACAAGCAATAACGGTTGGACTCACACACAGTTTCAGTCACTGAATAATTAATTGCATATATACTTAAGCTGAGATTAACAGCTGAACCTTCTGTGCAGCACAATGAAAAACCCAACAGTTATTTAACCTACACAAAAGCTGTCACAGTAATGTGACAAACGCTCCTGATTTGGCTTTGTCAGAGTGACCTTAACCTTTTAGACTAGAGCCTGACTTCAATGACAGCACAAAATCTATGAGCAACACATGCTGCTGAAAAATCCTGTGAAGATTGATAAATGTTTGAATAAAATGGAGTAAGTTACAGTGGAGACCTAAAAGTCATGGCAGACAAATATTCAGTGTGACTAACATAATTATGCGTCCCTTTTAGAGCATTAAAAGATCTACATTTACAATGCTCACCCTCCCTACAACATACCTGATTCTCTAGTCCTTTCCACGACGACACGGCTGAATATACTCTCACCGATGTCGTTATAAGCCAGTATCTTGACCTCATACTCCACCCACTCTTCAAGATTCACGAGGATTGCGCTGTTCATGTTCACGCTCATGTCCAGGGTCATTACAAGCCAGTCGTCTGTCAAGGAAGCCTTGCGACGGTAAAATATCTTGTATCCCTTTCCTTCCCCATTCCAGTCACTGTTCTTAAGGGGCTGTAAAAAGGGCAGGCTTATGAAAATACAATAACCCAAAATGAAATTTCTTCATAAAATCATTTATAATTATTAAAAGGATTCTGGCTGCATTATTCAAAGAAAATAATGATTAACAAATAACCAAGAATATCTCTAGCATATATGTCAGCAAAAGAGTGCGCTAATTACTGGGAGGCACTCATTTTCAACCAGATTTCACATTTTTTGATGTCTAAACCCATTGTACCACTGACTCTAAGGCAAATGCATTAAGAGTTTATATTTAAAACCGCACTATGTTCATTTTCCAAGACAAGCCTACACATATACATGGAAACTTCATTTTGTTCTCCTAGGCAGCAGTTAACCACATTTATTTTGCCCCTAAACTTACTGTCCAGCTGACTCGCAGGGCTGTTGCATTAAGGGCACGGACAGTGAGGTTGCCAGGGGAAACACCGGGCTCAGCTTGCAGGGTCTGGAACAGACGCGTGGGCTCACTTGGGGGACTACGACCAGCAATATTCTCTGCTACCATACGCAGCCGGTAGTATGTGTATGGTTTCAGGTTGGTTACTTTCAAGGATGGGGCATTTGGGTCATGGATCTGAAATTAAGTAACAACTTAGAACATGGGTGAAAGTGAAATGGTTATTAATAGAGAAAATAATTAAATTGAGAAGCTGTCACACATTCATACACACAGTGGAACTTTGGACTGGGTCTCATGCAGTCAGACGATACTATTAAAGTCATCTGATAACCCTGACATGAATAACAAATCTTCAGTATTTCAATAGCAATTGGCTAAGCAAAGCATTGTTGTCTAACTTTTTCACATGGCATTAAAAAGACCAAAAATCCATGTACATGAAAAAAACACACTGACAGTAGCTTTGAGTGTACCTAATAAAACAGCTTTATGCTGATTTCATACCATCAAAAATAAAATGTATCCAGAAAAAAAAATACATTCTGTACATATGCACAGCGTACCTCAGCAATGACCTTGTACTGGTCAGTGTCGGGACCCTCCTGTGCCTCTACAATCCACAGTGTGATGGAGGTGCGACCATCAAACCCTAGCCAGAACTGCAGCAGTACTGACCGCGCCTCAATGTTAGACACACCCAGACCACTTGGGGCCCAAGGCTTCTCTGTTGGAATATACAAGCACATAATTATACATATATTGACAAAGAATCTTGAAAACTTACTCAGATTTACAAGGTTAATCAAAATTGTAGTTCTAATAGTGTTGCTACACCAGAATGTTATGTGTGTACATATGTTTATACAATCTTAACTTTCAATTTTCAGATGTAGATGAAATATTTGATGTTTGGAAAACACCATTATCGATCATATCTGAGCCTAGGTAATTACATAATTAGCACTTTTTCAAGAACACTTAACACACTTTTATGTCCAAAAGACAGCAAATATAAGCATATTCAGGTCTAACTTAAATATGTAGAAAGAAATGTAGTACTCTATAAGGAATGGTGGTTAGTTGTTACCTGGTTCAACTCCGGACTTGACATCTGCAGATCGTGTAGGCCCTGGTCCCTTCCTTGTAGAGGCATACAGGTATATTGTATACATTGTCTCAGCAGTAAGGTTGGTGATCCGATACAATGTGTCTGAGGAGTCCAACTGTATGGTCATCCTTGATATTGTGTTGTCTTTTTTCTCATACATCAGTGTGTAGCCTGAAAAGGCACATGTTAACATTATTTATATAAATACTCTTTGCAAATTTTGGTTGTTTTGGCAAAGTACATGGCTGAATACGCCGAATACATTTTGATATTTAAGAATAAAATAAAACAAAAAAGCATTTTTTTTTCTCGCCAATAATAAGTTTTACAAACCAAAGTCAATCATTAAACAAAAATTACATTCTCAACAATTCAACCTGGCCAACATACCTTGAAGCAAACCATTGACCTCAGTGGGCTGTGTCCAGTGGATGGTCATAGAGTTATCAGCGATGTCCGACACTGTCAAACTGCCCACCTGGGACGGCACTATAACATATTGCATACATGTTTAATTTAAAAACACCATAAGATGCTGACTTTACCATGAGTATAGCTCTTTCTTCTTACTTACAAAGTACATATATATCCACTTAATCAATAATTTCACACCAATTTCCGGTCAATTGTTAAAATTTTACATGGTCCTATTTGGTGACTTTTTGGTTTGGGCTGATTACTTGTATCATTGCAAATCTGTAACCCTTTTTTCAACCATTGGCAAGAATCTAGGATTTAATATTATGTTATGTTTTCAATTAAAAAACTGATTGATTAACAAGAAGTGGCACATATTAAACACTTAAAAAATAAAATAAATCATAGAAACAAATATAGATTTAACCTTTGAGGTAAAATTCCATGTTTTAAAGCTGCACTCTCACAGATTGAACTTTTTGACAACTTTTTATTTTATGTCCTAGAAGGAGCCTTTTTTGCAAAAATCCATGGAAACCAGTCATATAAGACTGCTGACAAAAAATTAGATCACCGATTTTTATATTTAAGTTCAAAAATTGATGTTTTATGCATTTTTTCTTTAACCGTTAGTAATGGTTTAAGCCATAAAACATTAATTTTTGAACGGAAATATGAAAATCTGCGATCTGAGCTTTTGTTAGCAATTTTTTATTATTGGTTTGCAGTATTCTGCCAAAAAAATTTGCTCTTTCAAAGACAAAATATAAACAAGTTATAAAAATGGTATATCTGTGAGAGTGAAGCTTTAAAGTCAAAATCAACAGCAATTATATTTTTTCGAAAGCTTCTAATCACCTACCATCTTCCTCCGTTCTTGTAGTACGAGGGACTGTGACAGGACCGTCCCCTCCCCCGGTGAAACACAACACACTGATCACATACTCTGTGAACTTGTGCAGACTGAAATGTGAACAAATAAATATTGTTCTAATACTTATGCTTAACCAGTGAAAGGTGATTTTCTGTATTTATTTCAATATTTATTAAGTTAAATACGAGGAAAACATTGACATAAATCATTTGTTTTCATGAATAAAAATAAAATTAAAATCCAACAGGGCAAACTATTTTGTTTTAACAATATTAATAACATGTCCTGTAGAGAGGTTAATTTATGGTTTTGTCCATTTCTTACACATGTTATTCTAAAGGTAATTTTGAAAGCACTACTTTTGGCATTAATTACACATAATCACTCACTTGGTTAAATAGACCATCTGCGTGCCTATAGGATTGGAGACATTATGTGGCACAGTCAAGGTCATTGGCAGATCAGCAGAGTCCTTGACCTTGTAGACAACCTTGTAACCAAGGTTACGCCCGTTGAGGTTCTGTGAATTGGGCGGGGTCCATGTGACATGAATGGCTGTGGAATTCTGGGCAACAGCCTGTAGGTTCTGGGGTGGGGCTGTAGGGTGCCCTTCCAGGGTCTCATACTGACATGTAAAGATGTTTGTATTTAAAGTCAAACTCTTATTCAAAATCAATACATACACAGTCATGTATAACAAACATTTTGACTAATAAACCTTTAACTACTTACTAAATAATGCATAAATTTTATGGAAAATATTAATTACTGATAACAAGATTGTAACCGTGTATCTAATATCAGGCAGCGCAAAAATATTAAATGATTGGTGAATGCTAAAAGATTTACTGTAGTCTACTATAGTCTCATAAGGTAGAAATACCGTGTTTAATGCTCATTTCTTTCAAATTAAACTCGGTATTCTTCATATAACCATTGTTTTCGACATTGATGTTAAATATTAAGTCGTAAAGATTGCAATGTCAGCTAAACTGATCCATGTTGCGTCTTATTTAATGATTATTCAGTATAAATATACCAGTATGCTCAATTATTTTTTGATAAATTAGAAATAATTTGCTACAATACTTTTTCATTAAAACAACAATATGCATGTAATTTAAAAACAAAATGGGAGCATATGCATGCATTCTTTACATAGCATAATCTATATGAAACATGTTTACCGGGCCCTTCTCCGGATTTTTCCGTAGCGGGTCGAGTGAGTAATGCGGTGAGTGTATATGTTAAGAGAGACATTTCAAATGATATTTAGATTGTGTAAATCAGCTATTCAATACAAACTATACCACCCAAAATAAATCGCTGATCTCATATTTATTTCTGATGTTTATAATAATGATAATTAAACATTTTGAAATAGAGATTTCAGATTATTATTAGAATTTTTAATTAAACAAAGATGAAATACTAGCGTTAATTTCGAATAAACAATGTTTTTAGATTAAAGGTGTTTACTAAATGTATATTAACTGAAGGTAGGCAAATAATTGCATTCTGTGTTGTACTAAAATAATAAAGAGTACTTACAGTAATGGTGCCACTATAAACACCAATCCCCTTGATATTGTAGGCTGCAATCTGTATATCATATGGCGTGAAGTATGCGAGATTTGTCAGCTCATAATAGGGATTTCCTGTTGGCAATTGAGTCACATTCCTCTTCTGTGACGAAGTTTCCCACAAGTACCCCGTCGGCTTGTAGCGGATCGCATACCCCAGGAGTATGCCGTTAAGGGAGTCTACGTTTGGAGGTTGCCAGAAGAGTGTGATTGACTCGTTGCTAGTGGATCTACCATAGAAGCCTATCGGTGCCTCACTTGGGGCTAAAAAACAGTATGTCATCAAAGAAATATAAGGCTTTTAGTATTAGGTAACAATCATATCAGATGCTTGTAAAGTCAAAATTAAGATGACTACACATCATAATTCAAGCAGAGATCCTTTCTCCCAACAGTTTCAAAAAATTGAATTATTCAATGCACATTGTTTTTCTTCCTTTAAGACATACAGCAAAAGAAGTCTTAATCAAGAGTCTTAAGCTTATTTACTATGCAGAGGCAGTAAACGTAAACATACGTTGTTGAGGCATTTCAATGGGTGGTTCAGGTGCAGGCTGGCTGGGAGGCCCCTCCCCCACCTTGTTAGATGCAAACACACGGAACTGGTACTTCCTGGCTGGCTGCAGACCACTAACTGTCGCCTGGCGGACCTCCCAAGAAATTGTTGTGATCGATGTTATCCAAGTGTCTGTATTGTCGCCTATAAAAACACGGTGTAACATTATTTTGTAAGGAACTTTCTAGGAAATGTAAGAAATTAATTGATTTTTCATTTATAACCACAATAAAGATGAAACATCATCATGTACATACCAAATCTAAAATGAGATGTGATGTATGAAAGTAAGATCAAGAAAATTATACATTATGTTCAATATAATGTTCATAAATTAAGTGATAGAGCAGTTGTTTATAAATATTTTATCTACCAGTATGTACATCAAAACAGTTAGCAAGGCATTACACTTTTACCTGCATCTGGAGGGTCCCTCACTTCCTTGTACTGGATGCTGAACTTGGTAATAGGCGTGTTCCCGTCATAGTCAGGGGTGAAGGTCACCACCACCGCCCGCACATCTCGTGAGTCAAGGGTCACCATTGTGATCACAGGCGAGTAAGGAAGCTCTGAAATTGTAGTAAAGATAAATCTAATAACTTCATTTATGAGGATGAGTACTTACTTCTGTTAATCCTAAATAGTATTCCATACATTGATGGTTAATACGAGCATATCTGCACAGATTTGTCACATTTTATAAACTAAGTCTTGTCAACTAAAAGTATTTCTAAGGGAAATGTTTGCAGAAAAAGAATATTTAACTAAACAAAACACACCTAAATATGTACTTACCAATCACCTCAAGGGACACAGTTTTTGAATCATTGCCTCCTGCTGAGAACACATTACAAGTGTATGACCCAATATCATCTGGCCTCACACCACTGATGGTCAGTTTTCCCTCTGGATCTATGTTCCGGCGTGAATCTGAGGTTATGATCTGGTCAGAGGCACCAAATCTACCTTGGAACACCCACTGCCATGTGACCTCTATGCTAGGGTCCTTTGAAACACCACACAGAAAGTCTGCTGTTGATGACTTGATGAACTGCCCACTCTGAGGAGGACGGTCTATTGTAGTTTTCACTGAAACAAGTAGTTCAAACACATATGTTAAGTGGAGGATGACACCATAGGAACAGATTTAGTCAAGCATTTTATAAACCACATGCCCTAGATATACAGTTACCTTTATTCATTTATACAGGTAAACATATATGTTCATTCTTACAAAACACTGGCCTTTCATGTTTTATTGGAACAATAATTTTATTACTTCAATACATATTCACATTTAAAGCAAATAAATCACAACTGTGGCAATATTTTGTTAAATCATGACTCGAAACTTCATCCAGTTAACAGATTTAAGTAGCTTATTTCAATCAGCCAAAATAATACTTAAATTTGATTTTGATAAATGAAAAATGGTTCATTGTAAATATCATAATTATTATTTCTACCTAAAGTCTAAAAATTCATAAAGAAGCAAAGATTTTTGGACCTGATGAATAATAAGAGAATAGATTTAATAACTAAAATCTTACCATAAACTTTAAGGTGTGCAGAAGCTGTGATGGAGCCCATACTGTTGGTTGCATTACATGTGTACATTCCGGAGTGTGAAGAGGCAGCCGAACCAATCAGGAGGTTCCCGTTATCCAGGATCAGACCCTGTGCTGATTCTGACACTCCCAAACTTGTGGCTGAAAAGCATCAAAATTATATGGATAGGGATAATGTATTTTAGAGACATGAAAAACATATTAGGGTCATTCACAGTCACACCTTGTAAACACTGGTTATGCAAAATACTTTTTCACGTATACAAACTTTGACTTTGTTTGCAAATAACACTGAACAACCAAATGCTACCAATAAGTTTTCTTTTATATTGCAGTTAACATGACTCAGATTGGACAATCTCTTCACCTTATCACTTGTAAGAGGTTGTTTTTCAAAGATGTTGAAATAACTCTTAGGATTATGCAACCATGTGTATTTTTATCTATTGAGAAAACTTAGTAACAAGAGCTGTCAGTAGACAGTGCGCTCGACTATTCTCAGTGATTGACAATATAAAATAATATCCATCCTGGAGGATATTGTTAAAGTGTAGTTAAAACTTGTAAATTAAAAAAAGCTTGTTGAATGGTCAATAGTAAGAACAGATGTCAATGGACTTTGAAAATATTTGAGGTGGTACGCAAACTTCAACATAAATTTTAAGTCGAAAAAGGGGCATAATTTTGTCAAAATAATTGATAGAGTTACCTCCTCCTGTGTACAGGTTAGGGGCATGATGGTGAACAAGCGTGCAAAGTTTCATAGCCAGATGTCAATGGACTTTGAAAATATTTGAGGTGGTACGCAAACTTTAAAGTAAATTCTAAGTAGAAAAAGGGGCATAATTTTGTCAAAATGCTTGATAGAGATACCTCCTCCTGTGTACAGGTTGGGGGCATGATGGTGAACAAGTGTGCAAAGTTTCAAAGCCATATGTCAATGGACTTTGAAAATATTTGAGGTGATACACAAACTTTATACGCTCGAGTGACTAGGAAAGCTCTCCTTATTCTTTGAATAGTCAAGCTAAAAATAATATCCCTTTATAGGTCATTTGAATGACGGCCAGCATCATCATTATCATCAGTGTTCCTGAAAAACCTCGCATTTTTATTTATCTGCAGCAGCTGAAAATCCTCATCACTCACTCTTCGTCCACGTAACTGAAGGTTTTGGAGCGCCTCTTGTACTACACATAAGCAGCGCCTCACTCCTTTCAATAATGGTCAGGTTCTGGGGCGGGATAATCATCTCTGGGGGTGACGAGTTCACCTTGAGCCACGTGGCCTTGGAGGTTTCCCCAGCAATGTTACGCAGGAAGCATTGATACACGCCAGCATGATCCATGTCCAGCTTCTCCACCGTCAGGGAGCCGTTAGGGTGCAGTGTGAAACTACTGTAAACACCGGATACAAACATACTTGTTACAAAACACTATAACTGTTTATAGAAACCAAAATTTAGTCTAGATACTTCTTTGTAGAAATATTTTCAGAGGGAATGATTCTACCAAGAAATACAGCAGTTAAATTAACGTTAAATATTATTTAAAACAGCTGATATGTAGTACTATAAATATTCTTTAGTTTCAATTAATATATCTTTCTGGATGAGCTTAAATAAGTCTGAGTTCAAAATATTATTTTAATATTAATGCAAATAACAATGGGGTAAAAGATTCTAAAATGTTTTCTTATAAAAGTCTCATAATAATTATCTGAAAGGAAACTATATATTTTTGCAAATATATCCAACCAAAATAACTGTCCATACAGTGCCAATGAAGAAACTCCAGATCAGACTAACCTTGAATTAAAGTCCTTGCCGAGCTGTAGAGCGTTAAAGTACCAGACTTTCTCGGGTGTAGGGACCCCCTGGGCGGTACAGTGCATGGTCACGGTCTGGCCAAAGTCTCGGTTGATTTCCTGAGGGAAAAGGGTGTTGCCAAATGTTGGGCTCTCTGTTGAAAAATCATATCCAGTTATTTACATGAGGAATTTGTGACTTGAACATATACAACCTCATAAAATGCAACATTCTACTCACGACAATTACTTTTATTAGTTGTATTTTACATTAATACATGTGTAATAGTTGTCCATTATAACATATCACTTCAATTGTCATGTCCCAGAGTATGGCACATGTTTGTAGACACTTGTCAGAAAACCGGACATAGTTATACGCTAGTAACATTTTTAGGTCATAGCTCCTATATGGATTAATGTCTGTCTTGAGTTGAGCCCTGGAACTGAACAAGTATCTACATGTATATTTTATTTCAGCATAATGTACAGAGATCTGTTTGTATGAAAACTTTTCAAGTACCCAATATGTTTAAACTAAGTCAACAGTCCTGAAGTGTATATATATATATATATATATATATATATATATATATATATATATATATATATATATATATATATATATATATATATATATATATATATAATATATATATATATATATATATATATATAAAATTCATTTGCATGGAATAAAAATATACATGAACAAAAATATTTCAGTCAACTGATCACTAACTAAACTGCCACTTAGCATACACACTCAGAAAGGCACAAGAACAACTCCAGTGGTACAATGTAATGTGTAGCCCTGGTTTTCTGAAATTCAAATTACATATAAAAAATAAACTTAGTAGTTCTTTATGCGAGTCCTTACCATACACAGTGAGAAAGGCACTAGCAACCACTGGAATTGTATCACTGGATTTCTTAGCTTCACACTGATACTGTCCACTGTGTTCGAGTCGCGGGCTGGATATTGTCAGGATGCGACGGGTTATCTGCGTGAACAAATAGTCGTTACCGCCTATCACTGCCTGCTTGCTCTCATTGGTAATTCTGTACCAGTTAATGACAAGATCTGATGCTGGTCTGTAAAAATAATAAAGAAGTTTTTTTTATATCAATAAGAAATGAAAAATATTTTTGTTAAGGATTTATGTACATGTTATTTGTGGTGTGGCTATGACCAAATTGAACAGACATAATAAAATTTGATAATATCAATAGAAAACAATAGGGGTCATCTATTGGTCATGCCCAACATTCATGTTAAGTTTGATGACAATAGGTCCAGGAATTGTCAAGTTATCACTCAGACAAGCTTTGGTCTGCTGACAGACCGATCGACCCACCCATTGACCGACCAACGACAGTGCAAAGCAATATACCCCCTCTTCTTTGAAGGGGGGGATAATAAGAACTAGGTCTTCAAGTGAAGTTTAACTAATTTTGACCATAGTAGATCATTCTTCTTCGGATATCCCCTAAATGCATTTATGTTATTTACCTTGCATTGAAAACACATTCAAACGAGACACTGGTATCTTTATCCTGGATGGCTGTCTTGTTTTCTGGACCAAACACCAGCGCAACAGATAATGTAGTTATACCAGATTCTGCAACAAAAAAAAAAATCGTTCGTAGAAATGGATGTCAGATTTAATTTTTCTGCATGTTAGCTTTAAAGTAAATATCAATAATATTAGACTGACAGTTATGGATCATCCTGGTACACCAGAGCGATGATGCTTTGCGTATAAATTTATCATTGTCCAACCTTTGATGAATGAGAATGGTTATGGACAAGCACTCAATTTTGCATTTAGTCAATACATGCAAGTAATTCTATAATAATATGAAGTAGTCTCACAACCACAAGAGCTATTATATATCAAAGGTTCAAGGCAAAATTGGCAGCTTTTTTGGAGAGGCAGTGAGACCTATGCACATATACTCTTATATTTCTCACTTTTTTATATCTTAAGTATAATTGGACACATGCATTACACAATTACACTCATTCCTTACCAATTATCACCTAGTAACATAACAAAATGGTAAAATTAAATCTTCTTACCTGTAACTGTTACCCTGTATGAAGGTCCTGATTCCTCCACACTGTTCATTCCATTCAGAGCTTTCACGTGATACAGGGAGTTACTGTCCTGTGTTCCACAATCTAACAGAATAAGCGATCCATTCAGCGTGATTTGGTGCCGCTCGCTGTCCGTGTTCATGAGCTCCCCGTTTTTGAACCATGTGATTGAGGGCATTGGAGGGTTGCTTTCGATATACGGCATTGGGATAATTACTGGGTCACCGGATGGCACGCTGATGGAAAATGTCTGGTTTCCATCCGAAAACTTTCCAAAGTCTGAAAGTACAATATACGGTATGCAATTTTTCTGTGCTTTTTTATGATTTTCAAACATTTTAAGATGCTTGGTCAAGTTCTTCAGACTGTTTATATTACAATGGCAATGATGTAAATAGCGACTGTAAGACTGTCATAACAACATATTAGCAGACAGACAATTGGCCTTTCATTAAATTAGACTGCTAAGCTAAGTATTTTTTATATATAATTTTAAATTTTTTTATATATAATTTTAAAAAAACAATTGTCAAAACTTGACAGTGAAAAAATGAAACTTACAAGCCAATTCCACACTCGCTGATGAACTGAGAAGGGCCCCCAGAGAATTACTAGCTTCACATCGATATTCCCCTTCATCCAATCTTGTTATGTTTTTTAATCTTAGCTGGTACAAGGATTTACTGGCATTTGTAAAATACTGATCATTTTTGAGCCATCGGATTTCTGCAGCTGGGTTACTGCTGGATCGACAAGTGAGGGTCTTCACACCCCAAAGGGTTCCCAGCATGCCCCCATCTGGGGTCTCATAGAACCTGGTGGGAGGGTATAATGTCTGATCTGAAATTGCAAATCGGATACCTTTAAATGCTTTGATTATGTTGACTCCAGGGTGAAATGTGCATTTGCATCACATTAAGTATGCATTTGATTTAAGTAATGGTTGAAGATTGTTTAGTATATACTTACAAAAAACACTTGATTGATGAGAAGCTGACTTAAGTATACTGTCTTTTAATTGGAAAAATGTAATGTTGACCACTTTACCAATTTATTGTAGAGTATAAATAGACAACTTGTATTTAAATCAGGATCATTTTAAAAACTGCTTCAAAATATGAAACCATTCATAAGGATTATAATTTGGACATTAATTTCTCTATAGTATATGTATTGTGTATTTATTTTTCTTTCAATAACCAAACAATTAAGTTCTAAATTTTATTTCAAAACTGTTTCAGCAAATTATCAAATACCAGGTGGTTAAAATTCAATCAGCACTCCTGATAGTGTTGCATTTATTGGTAACTAAATTAACTTTTTTAACCACTCAATAATCGATGGCAAACCCATTGATCACTCATTACAAATATAGACCAATTATTTAACAAAAGCAGACCGCTGAGTCTCAGAGGATATTAAATTTTCAGTTTCAGAACACTTTTTTTGAAAGGTCTGTCACCTTTAACAGTAATAACACTTTAAATACAGATGATAAAAATTTAAAGATTATACATTTACTGATAATTTCAGTTTATGTCATTATATCATGTTATTCTTTTCTATCAAATAATACTATAGCTCTTCTCAGTAGAATATTTATAAAGACAAATATAGTTTCAATTACACTTCTCTGACAATTTATCACTTAATCAGTGAGTCACAGTAATAAAACTACAGTTTTTGTATGGTAAACAACTAAACATTGAGGAACACATGTATGTATTATAAAAAAATATGCCAAAGTTCTAATAACTAAGCATTCATGTACTATTTTACTTTATGTTTATATTCTATTGAGGAAACATTCATGATAAAACATTCACAATATATTGTTTTAAATTGCACTGGCTAATGAGCAGCACAAGGCACAGTCCTTAACGCTTTTGCTAAACAATGGAACACATATTTTACATAAGCCAGACACTGTCTTGTTTAGATAACCTCAATTGCCTCATTGTTCAAGCTGTATCATTTATGACCATTCATTTACAAACCCTCACTAAATAGCCCTCTCACATGTATGCTGCCAATGGGTACAATACCATATCTTTTACAGCCTGTTGTATCACTTTACTCCTTTCACAGAGTCATGTTTCCTAATGAATGTACAAGTTATTGCCATTAACTTTAAAGGGGCATCCCTTTTGTTTATAATCAATATGAAGCCCTCCCAAAACAAAAATTCGGAAATATTTTAAACTTGGCATGGTTATTTAAACCGTACCCCTTTACTTATTAAAAAAAAATATCCCCAATTTCTTGTTTTATTGCAACATTGTTATTGAATTAAATAATTGAAATATATGTTAACTGGATAGCAACTATTAGTATTATATTAAAAATATATGTTTTGCGTGGCATACAATTTTTACAAAACCACATTGTTTATCTAAATCACTGGACTGCACATTGGAACTAAATGAACAAACTAAATAAACAAACTTCATTCAGGTCATGCATGCAGACTTTAGGCCAGTTTAGTCTGTGCTAGAAAGGCTCATTGTTTTACATTACTGAATGTCAAAAGTGTATTGTGCACAGTAATACATGATATCTGGTATTTAAATGTTTGTTCTTTGTCACTACATATATAAATTAGGGATGCAAACGAATGGCAAAACTGATATTCGAATATTCGGTAATTCTTTCGATCAAATATTCGAATATTCGATTATCAACATACATATTTTAGAAGATATAGATAATTACTATAATAATTTGCTAAAGTAATAGCTGGACATTTTATCCTACTTTGTCTTAGCACGGCGGATTTTCCCCAAATGAGCCTTTGATTTATTTTTCATTTTTAGGAAGAAAAAAGCGATACATGTTGAACAAACAGACAAGACAATCGAATAATTTCAATTCCGTAGCCTTTACTTTTTTTAACAATGTGAAATTAGATGGATTCCTAGTCAAATAGCGTTTTGCACCAATGGAGGGCCTTTCCATAGGACGAGCAGCCTCGTTCTGAGATTGACCTCAAAATGAACAAAATATAACTATGGAAAACCCAAACAAAATCGTGAAATGGTAAAAAGTAAAACAAAAATCCTATGTGGATTTGACTCATCTATTGTACAACAATAGCGGAAATGTATCCTAAATCGCTTTATTATACATTTACATTTCAATGCACGAACACTGTAACAAAACATGGAAGACCGATTAAAGCACATACATATAACAACATTATTGTAGCTCATGGCATTAATATCATCACGGCGATTTGAGCTATGTTGCACAACTTTGCAGCCAAGACAACACATTGGTGTTAAAGTCGATTCCTAGCCAGTATTGTAACATTGGGGGAGGGGACTTTTTATAGTACCTGACGATATGTCCCTAAATGACATATGACGCGTGTTAAGCGTATTGTCATCACATTGACACCTCTGGCATTAGAGGCCAGTCGTTGTAAAAACAAGACAAACTTACTTTATCAACAAAAACAGTGTTGTAGGCAAAAGCTTTTTTATTCTCTTTTTTGCACTAATTTTTCGAATATTCGAATACCGTTTTTGACATTCGAATAACAAACGTTTGTTTGAATATTCGTTTGCATCCCTAATATAAATACATACTGTATTCTTTAAGACTTATTATATAAATGCTTCATTTGATTACTGCTGACATAGTCTACATGTCAGCTTATTTGACAAGCAATCACTGTTTTCATTAGTTATGCATAATATTTTGATAATTGCCTGTCAATGCACTTGTCAACATGTATTATTTTGTAATCAATGCATGCATCTATTGCTCATATATTCTAGTTAAAAATGCTTCATGAGTTTGTACGTATCCTAAGATATTTTTTAAGACTTAATAAATTACATTCATTTGTCTGTTTTTTTCTAAACATGTAAATACATACTACATAGTAGTTCTTTTAATTTAAATATAAAATACATCATACAGATGGAGGTATACTGCACTGATTATTTTCAGTACGATTCTAAAAATATATATATATTTTTATAAATTACAAGCAACACCATGGAACATAAGTATATTCATCATTATAAATCAGACCCTGAATATGAAAATGAAACACTGAACAGGTTTCTTATTGTTACTGAATATTCAGATTAATACTGTTGCATGAGAGTGGAAACGTGAAGCTGTATAAGTCTCAGAGTTGTATGTTGTCCCTTATCCAGACTCATGTTTAACATTTAAGATAATTATATGTAATGATGTATAATTACATAGAATGTAGGAGGGCAATATCACAAAAGTGTCTCCAAAATATTAAAGTAGAAGTTAATGTACATAAACAGTCTACATAAAATGTTCCTAAATTTAGATACAATCATTGATACTTCAATATGGTGACTTCAAACATACAGGCATTCATTCTCATTTTCAACAAATAATGTCCAAAACTATAAAGTACATCTGTATATTCACCGGATATGAACACTGCAATATATACATATAGACAGTAAGTTTCTTAAAATATTGAGTATGTTTCGCCTCTAAAATAGCTCAATTAGCCTTCTGCATGCATGTTTAAAGACGGATAGCCTGAATACTCTTTTACTGTACATAAAATGGTCGATCTGTGCATGTACTCTGATGTACACCTGTAATATAGGTAAACATTTATTAACACCTCTTTCCTCACCTGTACTTTGGAAGTCAGCTTGTGAAACCATTACCAACAAAATGGTGGAAACTGCCCAGACATGGTCCAGCCAGTCTGGGGTTCGTTTAAGGTCTCGGAATATCTCTTTCATTGCAAGTGTCTCTTCTCACTTTGTCCGAAATGGAAAAGTCCGAAATACCATGACACTTACATAATGTTTATTACGGGTCAGTGTTGACTGTTGAACATCATATCGATGGTGGTTGTACTTCTGTTTAAATTAAACTAACTATAACTTTTAAAAAAAATAGACACGTTTGAGTACAATTTCACCACTTGTTCAACGATATTTCGCTATTTTCACAGGTAATTAAGTCAATTTCCGGCCATGTTTCATATATCCAAAGTAAACACAATCAAATCCACTTTCTGCATGAACGTCCATTAAATCGACAAAGTAAATCCTTTATTCCAAATGTAAAAAGTTGAATTATGTAAAAAAATATTTAACTATTACAAATATAAACAATATTTCAATACACCTTTATTGTTTTCCAAATTACGGAAATTGGACCGCACGTGACAATTTAACGAAATTTGATTGGTCAAGAAATGATGAGCAATCAATGAGGTGCGTCTGAAATGACAGGTACTTGGGCGTATGTACATGTATGGGTTACGGTTAGCTGGACATCGTACAATAGACCTGCGTGATCTCTGATCTGCATTGTCAAAAGGGAGACAGTCTTTGAAATAAATTATTTTCACAAATGATCTTGAGGAAAATTTAATTAATGTGAAAAAAATTAAAAAAAAAATAAAAATAAAAAAAATAAAAAAATAAATAAAAATAAATAAATAAATAAATAAATAAATAAATAAATAAATAAATAAATAAATAAATAAATAAATAAATAAATAAATAAATAAATAAATAAATAGAATGAATGAATGAATGAATGAATGAATGAATGAATGAATGAATGAATGAATGAATGAATGAATGAATGAATGAATGAATGAATGAATGAATGAATGAATAAATGAATGAATAAATAATTTATTAGTGGTGCCTGTCACAATAAACGAAGTTCATTATAGCTAATTTTTTTACGTCGGATTTATGTTTAGTTTAACAGTTCATGTGATTTGCACCTCAAACATCGGTTTGATGTCTAACCCAACGAGATTACGGCAGTATATGTATATTTGACATCAGTGAGACTAATTAACGTCACCATCTGCTTAATCTGAACAAAACAATGATATATAATATGAAGAGACTCATTGCTTTGTATACATTAAACTTCCAAGCACCACCGATTTATAAACATTGAGTAATTAATTTATTACCCATGAATAGGGGTGAATGCGAAAAGGTTCTAAGTGACATTAAATAAAGAAGCAGATAGAACCTTTTCGCTTTCACCCCTCGACACTGTCTGACGTACTCCTTTGTCTATTTTCTTTTGATAAAGTACGTTCTTTAAAATATTGATCTGATGTCAGGGCGACTAAAATGTCATTTCAACGGTCAGATTTGCAAATTGACTACGGACAACTGCATCGGCATTATTTATATAAATTCGAAGTTGATTCCGCGGACTGTGACAGGGTAGGTCGTCTGTAGGGAGCACCTATATATCATTGTCGAAAACAATTTAGTATTATCAATTTGAATGTAGAAACGGTGCCGTCATTACAACCGATACTTTTGACCTACAAGCATCAGAATCCGATGATAGGGGTAACCTGCTCTTTCATGGTTAGGTTTGTCAATTTTCCTACTCAGTTTGAGGACCGTGGAATAAGTCGTCTTTGATAAACATTCGGAGCTCCTCGGCCATTTTTTCAAAAACAACCTCGGATGTATATGGACGGTTTACATACTTAAAAAGTGGTACGTTTAAGTCCGCTGCAAATAGATCGCGTAGTAATCTTATTTAGTAGTTAAATTTTATGACTTAACTCTTGGGAATCGTAATTATGTTTGCAATAATACACTTCACTGGCAATCAATTTAAACTGAGAGCAATTAATACAACTCTTAAACACTACATTTAATTAATGCTTTTATTAAAAAAAAATACGGACTACTTCAACAGATGTACCGGCATACATCCGAGGTTGTTTTTGAAAAAACACTTTGCAGAGAAAGCAATTGGAAGTATCATTTTCGTGAATATCATAATATCAAGACCCATAAGCATGATATTGAAGTCTGTGTGTCCTCGCACTGAGGCACCGGATTGCGATTTAGTTCTAATATAATGTAGTGACTTAATTGGTATCGCTCGCAGTAGCTGTGGCACACGATAGTAAAACACACGTTAGTCCATGATCTGTAACATGTGGCAAGTCCTAGTCTAAGCTAAGTTTGGACACCGCACTGGTGTCGAAAAGCGATGTCAGTTTGCCAGACGTGTGATTTACGTC
The DNA here is from genome assembly GCF_026914265.1 of Mya arenaria. Taxonomy (NCBI): domain Eukaryota; kingdom Metazoa; phylum Mollusca; class Bivalvia; order Myida; family Myidae; genus Mya; species Mya arenaria. Next base: position 41,063,922 of record NC_069123.1, on the reverse strand, counting down.
GGCTTTTCTAGTCTAAAATTCTAGTTATTCATAAAGGCAGAAGACGTAATTATCAATTTCTGTATAAAGGCAATCCATTGGACGTGGTTGATAGTTTTAAATATTTAGGATTAGTATTTAGCAACAGTGGCTCTTTTTATAAAGCTAAGGTTGAAATATCAAAGCAGGCACTTAAAGCTATGTACTGCCTTCTATGCAAATGTAAGCATTTAGCCCTGCCGATTGATATGCAAATAGATCTGTTCAATAAAATGAGCAAACCTTTACTTTTATATGGTTGTGAATGCTGGGGATATGGCAATAATGAAATTTTAGAAAGAGTTCAACTTAAATTTTTGAAATATATTTTATGTGTTAAGTCAAGCACCGCGTCTTGCATAGTATACAGTGAAACGGGCGTCAAACCGTTATCAGTTGACATAGAGACTAGAATTATTTCATATTGGACAAAACTTGTATTACCATTGTGCCCAAAATTAGCAATAACTATGTATACGATAATGTTAAGTAATTATATTTGTGATATAAACATACGTAGAAATACCTTTTTATGGATTTCTTTTGTCAAAAATATATTCATAAAATGTGGTCTTAATAATATATGGGATTCACATATATTTCCAAATCATAAATGGTTGACTTGCAATGTTGAACAGAAACTCATAGATTTGTTTTTAAATGAATGGTATAGCATTGTTAACACTTCCAGTAAATGCAACAACTATAAATTGTTTAAGAAAGAGTTCAGAATTGAGAACTATCTAAAAACTTCACCTTACTAATTGTTAAAGTTTATGATTAAATTTCGAACCAGAAACCATCGTCTTCCTATTGAGACAGGAAGCTGGATTGGACTTGATATGTCATCAAGGAAGTGTCCTTTCTGTCAAGCAAACAGTAGCATTGGACACAAATATCACTATCTACTTGAATGTAAAGCTTTGATTAACTAATAGCAGAAAGCGATTTATTGATAAAAAATACTATGTCAATCCGAATGTCATCAAATTTAAATCTCTAATGTGTATGTGTAACACTCAAATGTCGAAATACAAAAAGTTGTTTAAATTTGTGAAGGAAATAGTAAAATCTAAAATCTAAAAATCTAAATCCGATACTCTATAACTCTCGACATATTAATATAAAGCATTGTATAACATATGTCTCTCCTGTTTTATTTGCTTTGTACCTTTGAATATGGAATGTTAACTTTTTACAACAGCCTCGTTGTTATTATGTATTTCTTTTTCACATGCTCATGCTGTCATGTTACATGAACTGAGTTGTTTCAAAATAAAACTTGGAAACTTGGAAACCTTGTCACAATCTTAAAATCCAACGTCAGCATGTATGGCGTCTATTGCATAGTTGGCACGTTCCGTG